>NC_057797.1:384785487-384974564 GCF_018294505.1 Triticum aestivum
GTCAGCACTTTTTGGATCAACAAAACCTTCAGGTTGCATCATATACAACTCTTCTTCTAGAAATCCATTCAAGAGTGCAGTCTTGACATCCATTTGCCAAATTTCATAATCATGAAATGCAACAATAGCCAACATGATTCGGACAGACTTAAGCATCGCTACGGGTGAGAAAGTCTCATCGTAGTCAACCCCTTGAACTTGTCGAAAACCTTTTGCAACAAGTCGAGCTTTGTAGACAGTAACATTACCATCAGCGTCAGTCTTCTTCTTAAAGATCCATTTATTCTCAATGGCTTGCCGATCATCGGGCAAGTCAACCAAAGTCCATACTTTGTTTTCATACATGGATCCTATCTCAGATTTCATGGCCTCTAGCCATTTTGCGGAATCTGGGCTCATCATCGCTTCCTCATAGTTCGTAGGTTCATCATGGTCTAGTAACATGACTTCCAGAATAGGATTTCCGTACCACTCTGGTGCGGATCTTACTCTGGTAGACCTACGAGGTTCAGTAGAAACTTGATCTGAAGTTTCATGATCAATATCATTAGCTTCCTCACTAATTGGTGTAGTTGTCACAGGAACCGGTTCTTGTGATGAACTACTTTCCAATAAGGGAGTAGATACAGTTATCTCATCAAGTTCTACTTTCCTCCCACTCACTTCTTTCGAGAGAAACTCCTTCTCTAGAAAGGATCCGATTTTAGCAACGAAAATCTTGCCTTCAGATCTGTGATAGAAGGTGTACCCAATTGTCTCCTTTGGGTATCCTATGAAGACACATTTCTCCGATTTGGGTTCGAGCTTATCTGGTTGAAGTTTCTTCACATAAGCATCGCAGCCCCAAACTTTGAGAAACGACAACTTTGGTTTCTTGCCAAACCACAGTTCATAAGGCGTCGTCTCAACGGATTTTGATGGTGCCCTATTTAACGTGAATGCGGCCGTCTCTAAAGCATAACCCCAAAACGATAGCGGTAAATCGATAAGAGACATCATAGATCGCACCATATCAAGTAAAGTACGATTACAACGTTCGGACACACCATTTCGCTGTGGTGTTCCAGGTGGCGTGAGTTGCGAAACTATTCCACATTGTTTCAAATGTAAACCAAACTCGTAACTCAAATATTCTCCTCCACGATCAGATCGTAGAAACTTTATTTTCTTGTTACGATGATTTTCTACTTCACTCTGAAATTCTTTGAACTTTTCAAATGTTTCAGACTTGTGCTTCATCAAGTAGATATACCCATATCTGCTCAAATCATCTGTGAAGGTGAGGAAATAACGATATCCGCCACGAGCCTCAACATTCATCGGACCACATACATCTGTATGTATGATTTCCAACAAATCTGTTGCTCTCTCCATAGATCCGGAGAACGGTGTTTTGGTCATCTTGCCCATGAGGCACGGTTCGCAAGTACCAAGTGATTCATAATCAAGTGATTCCAGAAGTCCATCAGTATGGAGTTTCTTCATGCGTTTTACACCGATATGACCTAAACGGCAGTGCCACAAATATGTTGCACTATCATTATCAACTCTGCATCTTTTGGCTTCAACATTATGAATATGTGTATCACTACTATCGAGATTTAATAAAAATAGACCACTCTTCAAGGGTGCATGACCATAAAATATATTACTCATATAAATAGAACAACCATTATTCTCTGATTTAAATGAATAACCGTCTCGCATCAAACAAGATCCAGATATAATGTTCATGCTCAACGCAGGCACCAAATAACAATTATTCAGGTCTAAAACTAATCCCGATGGTAGATGTAGAGGTAGCATGCCGACCGCGATCACATCGACTTTGGAACCATTTCCCACGCGCATCGTCACCTCGTTCTTAGCTAATCTTCGCTTAATCCGTAGTCCCTGTTTCGAGTTGCAAATGTTAGCAACAGAACCAGTATCAAATACCCAGGTGCTACTGCGAGCATTAGTAAGGTACACATCAATAACATGTATATCACATATACCTTTGTTTACTTTGCCATCCTTCTTATCCGCCAAATACTTGGGGCAGTTCCGCTTCCAGTGTCCAGTCTGCTTGCAGTAGAAGCACTCAGTTTCAGGCTTAGGTCCAGACTTGGGTTTCTTCACTTGAGCAGCAACTTGTTTGCCGTTCCGTTTGAAGTTCCCCTTCTTCTTCCCTTTGCCCCTTTTCTTGAAACCAGTGGTCTTGTTGACCATCAACACTTGATGCTCCTTTTTGATTTCTACCTCCGCGGCTTTCAGCATCGCGAAGAGCTCGGGAATAGTCTTGTTCATCCCTTGCATATTATAGTTCATCACAAAGCTCTTGTAGCTTGGTGGCAGTGATTGGAGAATTCTGTCAATGACGCTATCATCCGGAAGATTAACTCCCAGTTGAATCAAGTGATTATTATACCCAGACATTTTGAGTATATGCTCACTGACAGAACTATTCTCCTCCATCTTGCAGCTGTAGAACTTATTGGAGACTTCATATCTCTCAATCCGGGCATTTGCTTGAAATATTAACTTCAACTCCTGGAACATCTCATATGCCCCATGACGTTCAAAACGTCGTTGAAGACCCGGTTCTAAGCCATAAAGCATGGCACACTGAACTATAGAGTAGTCATCAGCTTTGCTCTGCCAGACGTTCTTAACGTCGTCAGTTGCATCAGCAGCAGGCCTGGCACCCAGCGGTGCTTCCAGGACGTAACTCTTCTGTGCAGCAATGAGGATAATCCTCAGGTTATGGACCCAGTCCGTGTAATTGCTACCATCATCTTTCAACTTTGCTTTCTCAGGGAACGCATTAAAATTCAACGGAACAATAGCACGAGCCATCTATCTACATACAAAAATAGAGAAGCAAAATACTATCAGGTACTAAGTTCATGATAAATTTAAGTTCAATTAATCATATTACTAAAGAACTCCCACTTAGACAGACATCTCTCTAGTCATCTAAGTGATTACGTGATCCAAATCAACTAAACCATGTCCGATCATCACGTGAGATGGAGTAGTTTCAATGGTGAACATCTCTATGTTGATCATATCTACTATATGATTCACGCTCGACCTTTCGGTCCCCGTGTTCCGAGGCCATATCTGTATATGCTAGGCTCATCAAGTATAACCTGAGTATTCCGCGTGTGCAACTGTTTTGCACCCGTTGTATTTGAACGTAGAGCCTATCACACCCGATCATCACGTGGTGTCTCAGCACGAAGAACTTTTGCAACGGTGCATACTCAGGGAGAACACTTCTTGATAATTAGTGAGAGATCATCTTAAAATGCTACCGTCAAACAAAGCAAGATAAGATGCAAAAAGGATAAACATCACATGCAATCAATATAAGTGATATGATATGGCCATCATCATCTTGTGCTTGTGATCTCCATCTTCGAAGCACCATCGTGATCACCATCGTCACCGGCGCGACACCTTGATCTCCATTGTAGCATCGTTGTCGTTACGCCATCTATTGCTTCTACGACTATCGCTACCGCTTAGAGATAAAGTAAAGCAATTACAGGGCATTTGCATTTCATACAATAAAGCGACAACCATATGGCTCCTGCCAGTTGCCGATAACTTCGGTTACAAAACATGATCATCTCATACAATAAAATATAGCATCATGTCTTGGCCATATCACATCACAACATGCCCTGCAAAAACAAGTTAGACGTCCTCTACTTTGTTGTTGCAAATTTTACGTGGCTGCTACGGGCTTAAGCAAGAACCAATCTCACCTACGCATCAAAACCACAACGATAGTTTGTCAAATAGACTCCGTTTTAACCTTCACAAGGACCGGGCGTAGCCACACTCGGTTCAACTAAAGTGAGAGAGACAGACACCCGCCAGCCACCTTTAAGCACGAGTGCTCGTAACGGTGAAACCAGTCTCGCGTAAGCGTACGCGTAATGTCGGTCCGGGCCGCTTCATCTCACAATACCGCTGAACCAAAGTATGACATGCTGGTAGGCAGTATGACTTATATCGTCAACAACTCACTTGTGTTCTACTCGTGCATATAACATAAACGCATAAAACCTAGGCTCGGATGCCACTGTTGGGGAACGTAGTAATTTCAAAATTTTCCTACGCACATGCAAGATCATGGTGATGATATAGCAACGAGGGGAGAGTGTTGTCTACGTACCCTCGTAGACCGAAGCGGAAGCGTTGACGCAACATAGAGGAAGTAGTCGTACGTCCTCCGGTTCAACCGATCCAAGTACCGTTACTCCGGCACCTCCGAGTTCTTGACACGCGTACAGCTCGATGACGCACCCTCGATCTCTGATCCAGCAGAGGCGCCGATGGGGAGTTCCGTCAGCACGACGGCGTGGTGACGATCTTGATGTTCTCCTGTTGCAGGGCTTCGCCTAAGCACCGCTACAATATGACCGAGGTGTAATATCGTGGAGGGGGGCACCGCACACGGCTAAGGAACGATCAATGATCAACTTGTGTGTTCTAGGGTGCCCCCCTACCCCCGTATATAAAGGAGGGAGGGAGGAGGTGGCCGGCCCTAGGGGGGGCGTGCCATGAGGAGGGGGAAACCTACTCCAAGTAGGTTTCCCTCTCTTTTCCTTATCTTATTTGGAGGGGGAAGGAAAGAGTACTAGTATTAGGAAGTAGTACTAGTAGTAGTAATAGGAAGAGGGGGAAGGAGAAAGGAAAGGGGGGCCGGCCCCCCTCCCCAATTCGGATTGGGCTTGGGGGGGCGCGCCCCCCTCCCTTGCTCCTTCTCTCTTCTTCCTACATGGGCCCGATAAGGCCCATATACCTCCCGGGGGGTTCCGGTAACCTCCCGGGGCTCCAAACTTCTCCGGAACCTTTCCGGTGTCCAAATATATCCGTCCAATATATCAATCATTATGTCTCGACCATTTCGAGACTCCTCGTCATGTCCGCAATCATATCCGGGACTCCGAACAACCTTCGGTACATCAAAATACATAAACTCATAATATAACTGTCATCGAAACCTTAAGCGTGCGGACCCTACGGTTCGAGAACGATGTAGACATGACTGAGACACATCTCTGGTCAATAACCAATAGCGGGACCTGGCTTCCTTGATGGATATTCTGGCTTTTCACAAATACCTGTTTCTCAACCTGATCAAGAAAAGACCACTTTTCCTTGTCCCTTTGGAACTTATTCTTATAGACGTATGCCTTTTGGTTTATGTAATGCACCTGCTACTTTCAAAGATGTATGACTTCTATATTCTATGATTTTTGTGAAAAGATTGTTGAGGTTTTCATGGATGACTTCTCTGTTTATGGGAAGTCTTTTGATGATTGTTTAAGCAATCTTTATCGATTTTTCCAGAGATGTGAACAAACAAATCTTGTCTTGAATTGGGAGAAGTGCCACTTTATGGTTGATGAAGGCATTGTCTTGGGTCATAAAATTTCTAAAAGAGGTATTGAAGCCGACCAAGCTAAGGTTGATGCAATTGAGAAAATGCCATGTCCTAAGGACATCAAAGGTATTTGTAGTTTCCTAGGTCATGTTGGTTTCTATAGGAGATTTATCAAAGACTTTCTAAAATTTCTAGGCCTCTTACTAATCTCTTGCAAAAGGATATCCCTTTTTTTGATGATGATTGTTTAGAAGCTTTTGAAACACTCAATAAAGCCTTAATTACCGCACCTATTGTTCAACCACCTGATTGGAACTTGCCTTTTGAAATTATGTGTGATGCTAGTGATTATGTTGTTGGTGCTGTTCTAGGACAAAGAGTTGATAAGAAATTGAATGTTATTCATTATGCTAGTAAAACTCTAGACAATGCTCAAAGAAATTATGCTACTACTGAAAAAGAATTCTTAGCAGTTGTGTTTGCTTGTGATAAATTTAGACCTTATATTGTTAATTCCCAAGTAACTATTCACACAGACCATGCTGCTATTAAATATCTTATGGAAAAGAAAGATGCTAAACCTAGACTTATTCATTGGGTTGTCTTGTTACAAGAATTTGATTTACATATCATTGATAGAAAAGGAGCTGAGAATCCAGTAGATGATAATTTGTCTAGGCTTGAAAATGTGCTTGATGACCCAATACCTATTGATGATAGTTTTCCTCATGAGCAGTTAGCTGCAATAAATGTTGCTAATAGTACTCCTTGGTATGCTGACTATGCTAATTACATTGTTGCTAAATATTTACCTCCTAGCTTTACATACCAAGAAAAGAAAAAAATCTTCTATGATTTAAGACATTACTTTTGGTATGACCCACATCTTTATAAAGAAGGAGTAGATGGTATTATTAGACGTTGTGTACCTGAGCATTAACAGGGACAAATCCTACGGAAATGTCACTCTGAGGCTTATGGAGGGCATCATGCTGGAGATAGAACTGCTCACAAGGTATTGAAGTCTGGATTTTATTGGCCTACTCTCTTCAAGGATGCCCGTAAGTATGTATCATCTTGTGATGAATGTCAAAGAATAGGTAATATTGGTAAGCGCCAAGAAATGCCTATGAATTATTCACTTGCTTTTGAACCATTTGATGTTTGGGGATTTGATTACATGGGACCTTTTCCTTCCTCTAATGGGTATACACATATTTTGGTTGCTATTGATTATGTTTAAGTGGGTAGAAGCTATTCCAACCAGTAGTGATAATCACAACACCTCTATTAAAATGCTTAAGGAATTTATTTTTCCAAGGTTTGGAGTCCCTAGATATTTAATGACCGATGGTGGTTCACACTTTATTCATGGTGCTTTCCGTAAAATGCTTGCCAAGTATGATGTTAACCATAGAATTGCATCACCCTATCATCCTCAGTCTAGTGGTCAAGTTGAACTTAGCAATAGAGAAATAAAATTAATTTTTCAAAAGGTTGTTAATAGTTCCAGGAAGAATTGGTCTAAGAAATTAGATGATGCACTTAGGGCTTATAGAACAGCATATAAAAATCCTATGGGTATGTATCCTTATAAAATGGTTTATGGAAAAGCTTGTCGTTTGCCTCTTGAGTTAGAACATAAAGCATATTGGGCAATCAAGGAACTCAATTATGATTCCAAACTTGCTGGTGAAAAGAGGTTATTTGATATCAACTCATTAGATGAATGCAGAACCCAAGCATATGAAAATGCAAAATTATTCAAAGAAAAAGTTAAAAGATAGCATGACAAAAGAATTCAAAAGCGTGAGTTTAAAGTAGGAGAATATGTTCTTTTGTACAACTCTCGTTTTAGATTCTTTGCAGGAAACTCCTCTCAAAATGGGAAGGCCCATATGTCATCGAGGAGGTTTACTGGTTTGGTGCCATCAAAATAAATAATTCCGAAGGTACTAACCCGAAGGTTGTTAATGGGCAATGAATAAAGCATTATATCTCAAGTATGCCTATTAATGTTGAAAGTAATATTATCCAAACCATGACACCGGAAGAACACATAAAAGAGTCCTTCCAGAACACTCTAGAATCGTGAAAATAAGGAGGTACGTGATACGGTAAGTAAACGGACTCCGAAAAATCCGCAAAAATATTTTTTATTAGTTTTGGAATATTTTAGAATTTTGGAAATGAAGAAACTCCCAGGGAGCGTCCCCTGGTGGGCACAAGACACCAAGGCGCGCCAGGCTTGCCTAGCACACCCAGGTGGGTTGTGCCCAACTGGGACACCTCCCGTACTCCATTTTTCTACCTTATACTTCTCCTCCAAGATAAAAAATATATATATACTCCCCGAACATATTGATCACCGTATCACGGAGAAGTCCTTCGTTCTCTTTTCTTGTTGTTTCCTGCGCAGTTTTGAAAATATGTCGTCCCAAGACTCCAATGGTGAGAGCTATGTCTCGCATCTCATTGCTGACCCAAAGGCCTATGGGGACCTATCTCCTTATGGTCGAACTACGGATGATGAGGAGGATGCTCACTTGATGAGGATCGATGACTCAAGCTCGGAGGAGGAGGATGTTCCCCTACCTCAACCTGGGGATATGAAGATAAAGTTCAAGAAGTCCAGTCTCCCTAAGATAGCTAACCATTCTAATAACCGACCTATTCCTTCTCATTTTCGGCAGAAAAGTAAAGGAGATCTATGTGACAAGATCTTGAAATTTGGAGTTGGAAGTCGATGATTTAAAGGAGGAAATTGATATCCTCAACTACAATATGAAAAAGTTGAAGGCACAATTGGCCTCACCACCACCATCACCTTCTTCACCACCAAAGGAGAACTAAGTATCAGGCATGGGCACTCCCCTTGGCTTCCTCCAAGCTTGGGGGAGGTGCCCCGGTATCGTATCATCCCACTATCTTTTTGCTTTTACTTATCTTAGTTTGATCTTTTGCTTTTAGGTGAAATAAAAGTTTAGTTATATCCTTTCTTCCTTCAGAGTTTGCTTAGTGATCTATCCTTGTAATCGTGTGCAAGTTATATAATAAAGTTAGTTTGAGTTTTTGCTTTCTTTGCTTTCATGTTGTAAATAAAGAAAAGAAATAAAGAAAGAAATAAGAAAGGAAATAAATAGAGAAAATATTATATACTAATCCTATGTTAGGTGATAGCACCACATAAGGAAAAGTATAAGTAGAAAATTTTATTAAAGATTGAAAAACATAGCATTAGTCAATGATGCAACTGATGAAAGAATTAATAAGGGAAGAGAAGATTCACATATAGATATACTATCCTAGAAATCTTTTGTGATTGTGGGCCCTCATCAAAATATTATATGCCAAAATTGTTGACGTTGGACAAGGAAGACAACTTAATGGTTTATGTTTGTTTATATTCACATAGAAGTCATATTGTCATAGATACTTTAACATGTGATGCTTGCCCCTATCTTTGCTAGCCAAAAATTCTGTACTAAGTAGAGATACTACTTGTGCATCCAAAAACCCTTAAACCCAAATCTTATTTTCAAGTGTCCACCATACCTACCTAGGGATTGAGCAAGATCCCTCAAGTAAGTTGTCATCGGTGCAAAAAGGCAATAAAATTACTTCTAAAAGTGTGAGATCATTTAGTGTAAGAGAAAATTGAGCATTGCACAAACTGATGATGGTGAAGAATAAAAGCGACAGACTGCATAATAAAGGTCGCTATCACAAGGGGAAATGTAACATCACATTCTTTTGCACTAAGGGATTGAGCATACAAGCAAATAAGCGCATGGCAACCTCTGCTTCCCTCTGCGAAGGGCCTATCTTTTACTTCTATGCAAAGAGTCAAAAGTTTTTCTCTCTATTTCTTTTATTTTTCTCTTTTGGAAAGCATCATGTGGTGAGGAAAGATCAAGGCACATATGTCCAGTTGAATATGGGTGGCATGAGTTATTATTGTTGACATCACCCTCGAGGTGAGCATGTTGGGAGGCAAAATCATAAGCCCTTATCTTTCTATGTGTCCGGTTGAAACGTTTTTCTCATGGGTATGAGGTGTGTGCTAGCAATCATAGAAGACTATATGATGGTTGAGTATGTGGACTTGCCTAAAGGCTCCGACATGTGACTCTTCCTGAAAAGATGATGAGTTATAGTTGCAAAGTTGACTGAGAACATAGTTTGTTGGTTTCTAATAGAGTTTTTGCTTTATACTTCGGTTGTGTGATGAACTTTACTTATTCATAGGAAGTATATGATAAAAGTCCTATATTAAATTTTTTTGCTGTTATAATAATCAACATGATGCTTCTATGTCTGTATTTTGTTTTTATTGACACCTCTCTCTTAAAGCATGTGGACATGTTTTTCGATTTCGGTTTTTGCTTGAGGACAAGCGAGGTCTAAGCCTGGGGGAGTTGATAAGTCCATTTTGCATCATGTTTTCTTGCTGTTATTTATAATGTTTTTATCCATAATAATGCTTTTTGGAGTAATTCTAGTGCCTTTTCTCTCATAATTTGCAAGGAACACACCAAGAGGGAGAATTCCGGCAGCTGGAAATCTGGACCTGGAAAACTTACGTCAGGCCACCTATTCTGCACAACTCCAAATAAGCTAAAACTTCACGGAGATTTTTTAAGGATTATTTAAGAAATATTGGAGCCAATAAACACCAGAGGGGGCCACCAGGTGGGCACAACCCACCAGGGCGCCCCAGCCCCCCAGGCGCGCCCTGGTGGGTTGTGGCCTCCTCGGACCACCTCCGGTGCCCATCTTTTGGTATATAAGTCATTTTGACCTAGAAAAAAATAAGAGGAGGACCTTCGGGATGAAGCACCGCCGCCTCGAGGCGGAAATTGGGTAGGAGCACTTTTGCCCTCCGGCGGAGCGATTCCGCCGAGGGAACTTCCCTCCTGGAGGGGGAAATCATCATCATCATCACCAACAACTCTCCCATCTTTGGGAGGGTAATCTCCATCAACATCTTCAATAGCACCATCTCATCTCAAACCCTAGTTCATCTCTTGTATTCAATCTTGTTACCGGAACTATAGATTGGTGCCTGTGGGTGACTAGTAGTATTGATTACATCTTGTAGTTGGTTACTATATGGTTTATTTGGTGGAAGATTATATGTTCAGACCCATTATGCTATTTAATACTCATCTGATCCTGACCATGTTTATTATTTGTGAGTAGTTACTTTTGTTCTTGAGGTCACGGGAGAAATCATGTTGCAAGTAATCAGGTGAACTTGATATGTGTTCACTATTTTGATAGTATGTATCGACTACATGACACTTCAACATATTTGGGCCTAAGGGAATGCATTGTGGTGTAGCAACTGGATGGTGGGTTGCGAGACTGACAGAAGCTTAAACCCTAGTTTATGCGCTATTTTGTAAGGGATCGATTGGATCCAAAAGTTTAATGCTATGGTTTGGATTTATGCTTAATACTTTTCTCGTAGTTGCGGATGCTTGTGAGAGGGTTAATCATAAATAGGAGGTTTGTTCAAGTAAGAACAACACCTAAGCACCGGTCCACCCACATACTAAATTATCAAAGTAGCGAACACAAATCAAACCAACATGATTAAAGTGACTAGATGAAATTCCCGTGTACCCTCAAGAACGCTTTGCTTATTATAAGAGACCGTTTTGGCCTGTCCTTTGCCTCAAAAGGATTGGGCTACCTTGCTGCATACTTGTTACTTTTATCGTTACTTGCCTGTTACAAATTACCTTGCTATCAAACTACTCGCTACTTACAATTTCAGCACTTGCAGACAATACCTTACCAAAAACTACTTGTCATTTCCTTCTGTTCCTCGTTGGGTTCGACACTCTTACTTATCGAAAAGAGCTACAATTGATCTCCTATACTTGTGAATCATTAGAAGGTATATCTTTAGATCTTGCAATTGAATATTTTAGTTTCTTGTTTTATCACTAGTTTAGTTTATAAAAGAAAATTACAAAAAATGGAATTGAGGTTGCCACATATTATCCATCTTTATAATGTCTTCCGTAAAAATGATGGAAAGGAAAATTGTGCTCAAGTGTTAGAAGAAGAAGTCAATAAAATGTTTGCCACTAAATCTTTGAATGGTGAGCATGATTGCAATGTTGTTAGTACGAATTCCTTGAATATCCATGATGCTAATGATATGCAAAGCTACAAGCTTGGGGATGCTATGTTTGATGAAGATGATATTTTTTGTCCCCCGAGTTTTGATGAGCAAATTTATTATGATGATAACATTCCTGCTATTTATGATGATTATATTGATGGAAGTGGTTTTGGAAGAGCATCAACTTTAGGTAATGATCCCACAGTTTTGGAGGGTGTTGAATCTTATTGTCAGAATTATGAAAGTGGATTTGGAGAGGCCATGACTTTATTTAGTGATGAATCCACTATTTCGGAAGAGGTTCCAAATGATTATGAGAACAAAGTTGCTATCTATGATGATTATTGTGATGACATGTATGCTATAAAGAATAATGATAACCATGAAACTTGTCATCATGATTTTAATTTTCAATTGGATTATGCCTCACATGATAGTTATTTTGTTGAGTTTGCTCCCACTACTACTCATGAGAATAAATTTGCTTATGTGGAGAGTAGTAAAATTTGTATGCTTGTGCATCATGAAAATAATGTTTATGTGATGGTTACATTGTTGAATTCATTCATGATGCTACTAAAAATTATTATGAGGGAGGAATATATGCTTGTAGGAGTTTCAGTAATATCGAGTTTCCTCTCGATGTGCTGAAAATCTTGAAGTTATGCTTGTTTTGCCTTCCTATGCTAGTTGATTCTTGTTCCCAAAAATTGTTTGGTCACAAAATCCCTATGCATAGAAAGTGGGTTAGACTTGCTAGTCATATGCTACATGATGCTCCCATTATGTTTCAATTCTTATCTTTTATGTGAGCATCATTGAAATCATCATGCCTAGCTAAAAAGGCATTAATGAAAAGCTCTTGTTGGGAGACAACCCAATATTTATACGTACTGTTTTTGTGTGTTCACATGATTTGGATACTGTATTAATCATTTTTTGTAGATTTTATTTCAATAAAGTGCCAAGTAAGACCTTTGGGATGGTCTATGGTGATAGTTGATTTGATCTTGCTGAAAAACAGAAACTTTTGCGCCCAGTAAAATAATTTTCTCTTATTACAAAAGTGTGATAAAATCCTGATTCTTTTTGAAAAAGATTAATATAAAAATTTCCCATGTTGCCCTAATTTTTCAGAATTTTTGGAGTTACAGAAGTATACGAAGTTTCTAGATTACTACAGATTGTTCTGTTTTTGACAGATTCTATTTTCTATGTGTTGTTTGCTTATTTTCATGAATCTATGGGTAGTATCGGAAGGTATGTACCACGGAGAAGTTGGGATACAGTAGATATAACACCAATATAAATTTATAATGAGTTCACAACAGTACCTAAGTGGTGATTTTCTTTATTATACTAACTGAGCTTACGAGTTTTCTGTTGAGTTTTGTGTTGTGAAGTTTTCCAGTTTTGGGTAAAGTTTTGATGGACTACGGAATAAGGAGTGGAAAGAGCCTAAGCTTGGGGATGCCCAAGGCACCCCAAGGTAGTATTCAAGGATAACCAAGAGCCTAAGCTTGGGGATGCCCCGGATGGCATCCCCTCCTTCATCTTCGTTCATCGGTAACCTTACTAGGAGCTATATTTTTATTCACCACATGATATGTGTTTGCTTGGAGCATCATTTTATTTTACTAGGATTTTCTTGCTATTTGAATAATATCCCAAGATCTGAAATTCTTAAATGTTAGAGAGTCTTCACATAGTTACATAATTATTCGACTACTCATTGATCTTCACTTATATCTTTTGGAGTAGTTTGTCGTTTGCTCTAGTGCTTCACTTATATCATTTTAGAGCATGGCGGTGGTTTTATTTTGAAGAAATTATTGAACTCTCATGATTCACTTATTTTTGTGGAATTGGCACGGCAGATGTCCTAGTGTGAGGACTTAGTCGTGAGGCCAGCACATCTTTGTGGTAGCTTGAGAGGGGTTGATCGGGATGAGAGACATAGGCCGGATCAATGCACAAGACAAGGATTTAGACAGCTTCGGGCCCCGGGAAACATCATCCTGTAATAGCTCTACATGTTGTTTGTGCCTAGATATCATTATGGTTATGAGAGAGTCGCCGCATAGCCGGCTCCCCCTTTGTGTCTAGCCCTAGAGATTGTTTCTTTCTTACTTGTCCCTCTTTGGGGAGCCCTGCCCCTCCTTATATATGTTGAAGGGGCGGGTTACATGACTAGTCCTAGTAGGATTAGGATTACTCTATTACAAGTGGAGTCCTGGTCTTGCTTCCTTTGCAGGAGAATATTCCTTATGTCTTCCTCTTAAGTCGGACCACCATAACATGAGCCGGCCTTCTGGGCCTTGGGCCTTGTCATCCATCTGAAACACCCACCGGGTCACCAATGAGTCTTTAGGCTCGTGAGTTGTCACACCAGTGAACCGCCAGACACATGAGCTGCCAATCCTCTGGCGGGTTGCCAATGAAATGCCAAGTCCGGCCGGGTCATATATCCGGCCGGGTCATACCGTGGGGTATATCCCCGACATTAGCCCCTAGTTTAATTTGGATTTATCCATATTAAACTAATCTGCAATATAAACACAAGAACAAATTTTATAGGTTGTGCTCCGGGTTAAATTTTTTTGTAAGCCGGCACCTGATCATCCTTAAGTCCTTGACATTTCTCCCGGAAAATCTGGGTCAATAGGCCAGCTTCATAATCCATTTGCTGACATTGGCTCTTGTAAAGAAATATTATAAGAGATAATCCATTTGAGTCGGCCTTCAATGCTCTGATTTTAAAACATATTTGTCTTGAAATATTCAACTGATATTCAACCGACTTAAAGATGTAGATCTTGCCGATTTATGATTGCCAAAATTGTCGGGTTATAAACAAATGATGCCGGGTCATGCAATTGTTGCTGATGTCGGGTTAATCTTATGATGACGTCGGGTCATAAACTTTGCAGATTTCTCCGATAACAATATAATACCTGATTTGCTCAAAACTGAGAATTTGAAGTTATTCCTCCCTTATATGCATATCACCTGTAGCCCCCAAGTGCCAGGTTGTCATGCTTGCAGCAACCTGGGACTTGTAATTGCCTTATGCTCATAAAAATTTCAACTAGTGTAGCCCCCAAGGGCCGGGTAATTATGCAATAATGAGCAGGGACTTTGTAAATATGATCATGTAAACTTGAGCAGCAACATGTAGCCCCCAAGGGCCGGCTCAGTAAGATATTACTGAGCTGGGACTGTGTATATGATTCATTGATAATAACATCATATGATGTAATCTCCACCATGGAGCTTGAACCCACATCCACAAGGTTAAGAGCTTTGTACTCTACCATCTGAGTAGTGGATCTTTCAATATAATGGATTAAGGCTTGTGTACCTTGAATTTTCGACAGGAGCAATTGGTAGCCCCCAAGGGCCGGCTCATTTAGAATGTGATGAGTCGGGTCTTCAATAAGTTGAGCAAAAAATGATTTGTATTAGCCCCCAAGTGCCATGGTGCATGCTGGCAGTGACATGGGACTTGCATATTCAATGTAATCTCAACTTGAATAATGTAGCCCCCAAGTGCCGGGTCATAAGCCTACAGCGACTCGGGACTATTCCTTCCATTGTAGAATAAATTATATCCATTGATAAAATAATATCCATTGCACTGAAGCGACTTTGAAAACCTCAATCATAACATTGGTTATTGATAACCATAATAAAAATCCAGCCATGTTGGCTATTAAAGATTTGAATAGTATAACTCGGTTTGAAAAACTGGTTCCTGTGATATTGAATCGTACTGCCGATCTAGGATACCTATGCAGTAAGGGTGATAACCCAATCTTTAGAAGCCAAAAACTTCCAAATGTTTATGATTGTCATATATGGCGACTTATCATCCAAACTCAAGTCGGGTTAATCGAAACCACATATATGCTTCAGATATGAACAAAAAGTCTCAAGACAAACCCAACAGACCGTTTTCAAAAAAACTTAAGCAAAATAGAAAGAATAATTTGAGGCTTCTGATTCGAATATGATCAGTAAACCGGACCAAAGGGGTTAAGCTAGGATTCGAATACGATCATGTAGCCCCCAGTGGCTTTGGCGTTGCGCCGATCAAGAGTGTACCGACAGCTATGTTCTCTTTGGTTCGAATACGACCTATGTTTGAACAGGAAGCCCCCAAATGACCTTGACAGTTTTTTAACGACTCTGATTCTAATACGATCAAAGTCGGACCCAAAAGGGGTTAAGCTATGATTCGAATACGATCAAGAAGCTCCCTAATAGGTTTGGCATTGCGCCGATCAAGAGGGTACCGATAGCTATGTTCTCTTTGGTTCGAATACGACCTATGTTTGAACAGGAAGCCCCCAAATGACATGTAACTGTGGCTATGAGCCGGATCAAAGGGTAATCATAGCTTAGCTCGATAAGCCGGAAGCCCCCAAGTGATATATTTCTGAGCAGTGCTCGCCAGGTGCCTATGTTTGAGTTGTGTTGTGCAACAAACTCTCTTTGGTCCCTGTAATTTTTCTAAGAACTCGAACTTGCGAGAGATTATTTCTTTTAAACCGAGACTTTAAACCGAATATTGAGAGCTTCCAAAGCTTTGTGGGAGATAGATTTACCTTGAACCGGAATCCTTCGTGATAACCTGGAGTTCTTCTATTGAGCCGGAACTCTATGATTGTCAATCCCTTTTTAAGCCAGAAATTTTTTGACGGCCTTTAAATTTTCACCAACAGGGTAGTAGCCTCCAGGGCCGGGTTATTTTTCCCTCCAATGACCCAGAGTTCTTGAATTTTGCTGAAACTAGCAACATTTGTTGGGTCATGTCATCATAGCCCCTGAGTCTCAAGGTGACTCGAGGAGTTCGCTTGAGATTCTCCATAATTGACCGTGATATAAACCGGTATGAGTCATTCAACAACTCAGTGATATAACAGTCCTTTTTGCAGTAAACATCTTGTCCTGCATTAAAGAACTTGCAAGCCAGAGTAATTGCTCTTTTTGAAGAATGCCAATATGTAATATAAAAATATTCTGGATGGATTTCACCTGATATGTTAGACCAGAAATTATCCACCGCGGAGTTGATGATCACCACGGTGAAGCTAAAATCAATCACGCCCGATTCGGCCACGGGAACAAACAGATGAGCCGGCCACGGCGTTGTAAGCCAGCCCGGACGGGCGAGGCAATCGCAGGCGCGGTAAGCCGCACGGACGGGTGAATCAACCACGTCATCTTGATGTAAACTGGGCCGTAAAAAGGTGGTTTCCACATATATTCATCTAGCATCATGGCACGGTCAGATGCTGGCGCATGATAATTGTGACGTGATCTATACGTCCATGACATGGCCATCGCTCTTGCAGTGAACAATTGTCCTGCATAAACAATATTGCAGACCAAGGCAAAGATAAACTGCTCTTTTGCAAAAATAATATGTGCAAGTACGATAAATTTAAATGAATATCACCTGATTTGTTCGGATGATGGATGATCCATTCAACACGATAGAGGCGGTTCAGGCAGACCGGTGACTCAATATGGCCCCGGCAGCTCAACGCGGCCCTGACGGTTGGCCGGCTCATCAGGAGAGGCTACGACAGCCAGAGCACACGAAGGGAGCGGTAAGCCGGCCTGCAGAAGAGAACTGTGCAAGGAGCCTGCGGTTTTTTTCCTTTTTGAACCGGTCACATGCCCACATCCAGGGCGGCTCGCGACGGATCAACATGCCGGCGAGGCCGCCTGTAGGCGATTTGTAGTGATGAAGACGGGACTAGCTCAAGGGAGACCCTCAGGCAGGAACAACTCAGGGAGGTTCCCTGCGGCGGTGAGACAAGTTCGTCATGCGGGCGGCTCGCGGGCCCGCATCTCAGACAGCGGGCGGCTCTTCGCGCAGCGGCAGTGGGGCGACGAGGTGGCCACCTGCGGTTGAAAACTGTGCTCGAGATGACAATGTGCTCTGCGATGAGTCAGCGAAGGCGCGCATCAGCTTGTCACTACCGAGGCGGCGCAAGGGGCGATTGATTAGTTCCATAACTCCTGTTTATAAATCGTTGAAGGACAGGGATCCGAGCCACACTCCAAACCGTTGACCCTTTGACCAAAATGTGCAAGAATTTGACGAAGGAACCTGTCCATCGGGATGATCGGATGAGGCAGAGCTCATGACCCCATCGCTGTTGATGTACTTGGATAGTATTAGCAGTCTTGGACTTATTTTTGGGGGGGGGGGGGTATGTGGAGGACGAGTCTGATTTCTTGTTCGATTCCATGCCGACCGCGTTGACGGCTCAGACTTCTACGTCTGCGACTCCGGCTCTGCCTCGTGCGGTTCCGACTCATGTGCTAGCTTCATGAAAGTACTGATTCCATATATGCAACTTGCGTACCAAAACACGGCGGCTCAGGCGGATTGCAGCTTGTGTCCTTCACGCACACATAATATGCAACAGTTTTGACCCATGATTCAATGTATTGACAGCAACAATTTTGTCTTGGCACGTAGTATGATGATTGATGTGTTGTGCTCTGAACTTTCCCAGCTGCCCTCCTTAGTTTTTAAAGGGAGGATGCCCGACGCTTGGGCGGCGTATAACCAAAACCTTGCAAACTTTCGGCATGATGCTTTGGTTGAACGCGACGGCATTGTTGTGAAAATTGCATTGGGTTTCATTGCTTGGCGAGATTTCTCTTGAACACTTGTGAGTCAGGATCCACAGCCGCTACGTAAACATACGACGGATCACCCATATCTGACGTACGCGGTCGTCAAAGAAACTTTTTCCCTCAATCTATTTATGCGGACGCCGAAACTTTTTCAATCTCGACTAATGAACTCGAAGTTGATGTAGTTCCTTCTGCGGCCGCGCTTTGTCATTTGAACAATAGCAATCTTCTTGAACCCTAGAAAAGATCCCTCCAAGAACTCATCACCACTGTGTGGTCTTGGGTTCGAGCCCCACGGTGGGCGCTAACTGTCGTGGAATTGTCACGGCAGATGTCCTAGTGTGAGAACGTAGTCATGAGGCCAACGCATCTTTGTGGTAGCTTGAGAGGGGTTGATCGGGATGATAGACGCATGGCGGATCAACGCACAAGACAAGGATTTAGACAGCTTCGGGCCCCGGGAAACATCATCCGGTAATAGCCCTACATGCTGTTTGTGGCTAGATCTCATTATGGTTATGAGAGAGTCACCGCATAGCCGGCTCCCCCTTTGTGTCTAGCCCTAGAGATTGTTTCTTTCTTACTTGTCCCTCTTTGGGGAGCCCTGCCCCTCCTTATATGTGTTGAAGGGGCGGGTTACATGACTAGTCCTAGTAGGATTAGGATTACTCTATTACAAATGGAATCCTAGTCTTGCTTCCTTTGCACGAGAATATTCCTTATGTCTTCCTCTTAAGTCGGCCGACCATAACATGAGCCGGCCTTCTGGGCCTTGGGCCTTGTCATCCATATGAAACACCCACCGAGTCACCAATGAGTCTTCAGGCTCGTGAGTCGTCACACCAATGAATCGCCAGACACATGAGTCGCCAATCTTCTGGCGGGTTGCCAATGAAATGCCAAGTCTGGTCGGGTCATACCGCGGGGTATATCCCCGACATTTATATTATTTTGAGTCTCTCTAAACAGTGTGGTAATTTGCTTTGGTTATGAATTTAGTCCTAATATGATAGGCATCCAAGAGGGATATAATTAAAAAAAATCATATTAAGTGCATTGAATACTATGAGAAGTTTGATTCCTTATGATTGTTTTGAGATATGAGGATGATGATATTAGGGTCATGCTAGTGATTAATTGTGGATTGTAGAAATACTTTTTCTAAAGTTTGTGATTCCCGTAGCATGCACGTATGGTGAACCGTTATGTAACAAAGTTGGAGCATGAGGTATTTATTGATTGTTTTCCTTATGAGTGGCGGTCGGGGACGAGCGATGGTCTTTTCTTACCAATATATCCCCCTAGGAGCATGCGCATAGTACTTTTTTCGATGACTAATAGATTTTTGTAATAAGTATGTGATTTCTTTATGACTAATGTTGAGTCCATGGATTATACGCACTCTCACCCTTCCACCATTGCTAGCCTCTCTTGTGCCGTGCAACTTTCCCCGGTACCATACACCCACCTTATACCTTCCTCAAAACAGCCACCATACCTACCTATTATGGCATTTCCATAGCCATTCCGAGATATATTGCCATGCAACTTTCCACTGTTTCGTTTTTTATGACACGCTTCATCATTGTCATATTGCTTTGCATGATCATGTAGTTGACATAGTATTTGTGGCAAAGCCACCATTCATAATTTTCATACATGTCACTCTTGAGTCATTGCACATCCTGGTACACCGGCGAAGGCATTCATATAGAGTCATATTTTGTTCTAAGTATCGAGTTGTAAGTAAATAAAAGTGTGATGATCACCATTATTAGAACATTCCCCATGTGAGGAAAAAAAGGGAGGCCAAATAAGCCAATCAAAAAAAGAGAAGAAAAAAATGAGAGAAAAGAGAAAAGGGACAATGTTACTATCATTTTTCCACACTCGTGCTTCAAAGTAGCACCATGATCTTCATGATAGAGAGTCTCCTATGTTGTCACTTTCATATACTAGTGGGAATTTTTCATTATAGAACTTGGCTTGTATATTCCAATGATGTGCTTCCTCAAATTGCCCTAGGTCTTCGTGAGCAAGCAAGTTGGATGCACACCCACTTAGTTTCTTTTTGAGCTTTCATACACTTATAGCTCTAGTGCATCTGTTGCATGGCAATCCCTACTCACTCACATTGATATCTATTGATGGGAATCTCCATAGCCCGTTGATACGCCTAGTTGATGTGAGACTATCTCCTTTTTGCCTTCTCCACAACCACCATATTCTATTCCACCTATAGTGTTATGTCCATGGCTCACGCTCATGTATTGCGTGAAAGTTGAAAAGGTTTGAGAACATCAAAAGTATGAAACAATTGCTTGGTTTGTCATCGGGGTTGTGCATGATTTGAGTATTTTGTGTGATGAAGATGGAGCATAGCCAGACTATATGATTTTGTAGAGATGGCTTTTTTTGGCCATGTTATTTTGAGAAGACATGATTGGCTTATTAGTATGCTTGAAGTATTATCGTTTTGATGTCAATATTACACTTATGTTTTGAATCTTATGGATCTGAACATTCATGCACAGTGAAGAAAATTCCATGGATAAATATGCTAGGTAGAATTCCACATCAAAAATTCTATTTTTATCATTTACCTACTCGAGGACGAGCAGGAATTAAGATTGGGGATGCTTGATACGTCTCCAACGTATTTATAATTTTTTATTGTTCCATGCTATTATATTATCTATTTTGCATGTTTTATATGCATTAATATGCTATTTTATATTATGTTTGGGACTAACCTATTAACCTAGAGCCCAGTGCCAGTTTCTGTTTTTTCCTTGTTTTGAGTTCTACAAAAAAGGAATACCAAATGGAGTCCAAACGAGCTGAAACTTTATGACGACTTTTTATGGACCAAAAGAAGCCCACGGAGTATCGGAGATGGACCAGAAGAGCCACGATACGCCCACAAGGGTGGAGGGCGTATCCCCTAGGGCGCACCCCCCTGCCTTGTCATTGCCTCATCGACACCTCTGACTTGTACCCGATGCCAAAAAATCCTATATATAGAGAAAACCCCCAAAAGAAACCTAGATCAGGAGTTCCGCTGCTGCAAGCCTGTGTAGCCACGAAAAACCAATTGGGAGCCTGTTCCGGCACCCTGTCAGAGGGGGAAACCATCATCGGAGGCCATCTTCATCATCCCGACGCTGTCCATGACGAGGATGGAGTAGTTCACCCTCGGGGCTGAGGGTATGTACCAGTATCTATGTGTTTGATCTCTCTCTCTCACTTTCTCGTGTTCTTGATTTGGCACGATCTTGATGTACCGCGAGGTTTGTTATTATAGTTGGATCATATGGTGTTTCTCCCCCTCTATCTTCTTGTAATGAATTAAGTTTTACCTTTGAGGTTTCACTATTATCGGATTGAATACTATTATGGATTTGAGAACACTTCATGTATGTCTTGCGTGGGATACCCGTGGTGACAATGGGGTGTTCTATTGATCCACTTGATGTGTGTTTTGGCACTCAACTCGCGGATTCTTGAGGTGGCATTGGGGTAATCTATGCATAGGGGTTGATGCACGTTTTCGTCCTTGTTTCTCTGGTAGAAATCTTGGGGCTCTCTTTGAGGTTCTTTGTGTTGGATTGAATATTATGAATCTGAAGTTGTTTGATGCATATCATATAATTGACCCACTGATACTTGTGGTGACATTGGAGTATCTAGGTGACATTAGGGTTGATTGATGTGTATCATATGGTGTTATTTTACTACGAACTCTAGGGTTGTTTGTGACACTTATAGGAATAGTTGAATGGATTGATCGGAAAGAATAACTTTTAGGTGGTTTTGTACCCTACACGCAATTTCATCTTATGTTCTCTGCGATAGGAACTTTGGAGTGACTCTTTGTCGCACATTGAGCGATTTCCATATGATTCAATTATGTTATCATTGTTGAGACACTTTGCACTAGTGAAAGTATGAACCCTAGGCCTTGTTTTCAAGAATTGCAATACCGTTTTTGCTCACTTTTGTTACTAGTTACCTTACTGTTCTTATATTTTTAGATTACAAAAACCTATATCTACTATCCATGTTACACTTGTATCACCATCTCTTCGCCGAACTAGTGCACCTATACAATTTACCATTGTATTGGGTGTGTTGGGGAAACAAGAGACTCTTTGTTATTTGGTTACAAGGTTGTTTGAGAGAGACCATCATCATCCTACGCCTCCCACGGATTGATAAACCTTAGGTCATCCACTTCAGAGAAATTTTCTACTGTCCTACAAAACTCTGCGCTTGGAGGCCCAACACGAGTATACAAGAAGAAGGTAGCCCTCAAAACATGGGTCCACGTCCCCATCTTTTGCTGGCGACGATTGAAAAGTGAAATGATATTTGGGGAGAGAGCTAGTGTGCTTGATGCGTCGGCTGTGGACTGTAGTCGACACACCTTCTCGCATAAGCCATATACGTACTATACTCCGACGGTGCTCCAAGATATTTTGTACTGCATCTCACAGAGTTGGTGATAACAAACTGTGTGCGATCTACTTGATTTTTCGTCTTGATTTGAAATACATAATGTGATCTCAGCGGAAAAGGAGGGTGTTTGAATTGCTAGAACTTTTATCTATAGTGAACATGCAACTATAGGTGTGTCGTCAAAAAAATTGGAATTATTCAGGGTTCATTTGGACATTTTTATACATTAACTTGGTTTTCTAGGCATTTCAGGTGCACAATTCAAAATTAAACTACATGCACATGCTCCGGTGCACCGAAATGGGTTGTAAAATCATATATGTCTCCATGGGTTGATGCTTATGTCCCATCAAGAAATGAGGATGAATTTGAAACACCTTGGCACCGTGGCTCGCTGGCAAACATTGAGATACTTGGTTTTGTAATTCTAGTAAATCCAAAACTCGTCTGAAATTCATGAACCTTGGCATGCAATCATGGAATGGAATCAACATGTTGGGGTAAAAAAAATTGTCCCATTTGGGGCAGGTTTTGGTATAAGCTTCTCACAAACTAGAGCTTCGCACAAGAAGCCTCAAGGTTCCGGTAGGGAACATGCCACCTTTGTGGATGAAACGATATTTGTCGCCTCTTCTTGCTTTCAAATTTTCTCTGGTGTCAACATAGAACAACATGAGTGTCGTGTTAATTTTTGTGATTTTTGGGGTTTGTTTGGACATTTTTATACGTTAATTGAGTCTTCTAGGCATTTATGTGCATAATTCAAATTTGAACTACATGAACATGCTCGAGTGCATCAAAATGGGTTGAAAAATCAAATGTGTGTCCTTGGTTGCATGCTTAGTTCACATGCAAAAAATGAGAATGAATGTCAAAGAGCATGCCACCGTTGCTCACCGCTAACATTGGGACACATGGTTTTACAATTCTAGTAAATCAAAAACTTATCTGAAATTCATGAAACTTGACATCCTATCATGTGTAAGTGCATCTAGTGCCACCCCTAGTTGGTTTTGGAGTATTGACGACAAACCTAGTTGAGGGACTAATGTGTTTGTAAGAATTGCAGGATAACACAGGTAGAAGTCCCTCATTGATTCGGTTTTCCTACCAGAGATGACCCCTAAAAATGTATGAAAACATTGAAGTCAAAGGTGGTATGTGAAGACATTCACATTGAAGACTATGACAAGAGAAGACATCGCATGAAGACTATGGAGCGCGAAGACTTAGATCTTTTGTAGTTCTTTTTCTTCTTTGTTGAGTCATAGGAACCATCGTACTGTTAAGTGGGGTCCAAGAAAACCAGTCAGAATGACTGAAGTGATGCTTAACCAAAATCCTATGTCTTCGAGTGAAGACTATGGGAGCAAATCTTGTTCAGAGTTGGACAAGTCAGCTTTGCTTGTAGCCCAAGTAAAGTTGTCGTGTGTGTTTGAAATCTGACCGTTGGAACACGTGTTAGTTCCTTAGTGACTCGGGGTCATTTCGGACAAATCATGTCGGGTTGCCTAGTGGCTATAAATAGCCCACCCCCTACAACCATAAACGGTTGGCTGCTCAGAGTTAAAATACGGCTTTTGTCGTTTGAGAGCAACCCACCTCGAAGCCTTTGAGAGAGAATTCCTTGAGAGGATAAAGCCCTAACCACCCAGAGCCAAAGAGTGTTAGGCATCACTTAAGTCTTCTTGTCTGTGTGATCTGAAGACTTATTACACTTGAGGACTGTGAATCCTCCAGCCGGTTAGGCGTCGCGTTCTGAGCATCCAAGAGTCATTGTGGATCGCCGGTGAACGAAGTCTGTGAAGGTTTGGAAGTCTACCTTGAAGACTTACCAGAGTGATTGGGCGAGGACTGGGTGTCCTTAGCTCAAGGGGAATAAGGTGAAGACGAGGTCTTCTGAGTTGAATCTCAGCCTCCCTAACCAGACGTACAGTTGTCACAGCAACTGGAACTGGTCCAACAAATCATTGTCTTCAACGAGTCACTGGTTTCATCCTTCCCTTCCCTTTACTTACTGTTGGTTCTTGTGAAGTCATTGTACGATAGCATCACCATTTGACTTCACTAAGTGATTACGTGTACTGATTGGCTTCTCAATATCTTCCTACCGATCCTTACTGCCTAGCTGCTATTAGTCATTGTGCTTTCACTTCATTGAATACGTGACTATGGTTTGCCTAGTGTAGTCTACCTTCCGCTGCATGATAATAGGTTTATTTCTATCGTTTGTCTTCGAAACTTACATGTTTTGAAGACTTTCATAAAAATCGCCTATTCACCCCCCCTCTAGTCGATCACTAGCACTTTCAATTGGTATCAGAGCAAGGTACTCCCTTGTTCTGTGTGATTCGGTTTAACCACCTGGAGTTTTAGCTATGTCGACTGCAGGGATAATTAAAGTCTCCGCTGCGTGCCCCGTCTTCGATGGAACTGAATATCCCTACTGGAAGAATAAGATGCGCATGCATCTTGAAGCCATTGATGTCGACCTATGGTATGTCGTCAAGAACGGCGTTCCCAAGGCTGGAGAAGGTGTCACTGCCGCTGATGTCAAGAAGTTCGTTCAACTGGACTCTACTGCCAAGAATATCATCTGTGGTCATCTGACCAAAGGACAGTATGGCCGCGTGAGTGCTTTGGAAACATCTAAGCTAGTCTGGGACTGGCTATCCAAGGTCAACGAAGGCGTCTCAACCCAGAGAGATCAGAGAATCAGTGTCCTTCGCAACCTCTTCAACCGCTTCAAGAGAAATGACAATGAGAATGTCCAGCTCACGTTTGATCGACTCACTGACATCACAAATGAGCTTCAAGCCCTCGGCGCTACTGAGATCACCAAGCATGAAGTCGTCAAGACACTCCTGAGATCACTTGACAGTTCGTTTGACACCCTAGCCCTGATGATTCAAGAACGTCCTGATTTCAAGACACTCGATCCGTCTGACATACTTGAGAGGCTCAACACACACGAGTTTCAGCTTTCTGAGAAAAGAGACATCTACGGTCCCAACTATGGGCGAACTCGTGCCTTGAAGGCAAAGGCTGTCTCCTCATCTGAAGAAGAATCTGACAGCAGTTCTGATGATCCTGAAGACATTGGAAGGGAGCTTGCTATGCTTGTGAAGAAGTTCCAAAAATTCACCAAGAAGAAAGGCCTCAGAAAGTCTTCACGATCAAGCTCAAGGAATGATGAAGCTTCTGCTCATGACTACAAGAAGAGAACATGTCACAAGTGCAAGAAACCTGGCCACTACATCTCTGAATGTCCACAGTGGGACAATGAGAACAAGAAGAAGAAGAAGAGCAAGGAGTATGACTCTGACGACAAGAAGAAGAAGAGATACTCAAAATCTTCTTCCAAGTCTTCCTCCAAGTCTTCATCACACAAGAAGAGCTCATCTGGCAAGGCACGTGCGTTTGTTGGCAAGGAAATGGACTCTGAGGATGAGTCCGCTTCTGAGGAGGCGGAAGTGGAGTCTGAGGAGGAGTCCGATTCTGGCGTTGCAAGTCTGGCTACAGCATACGTTGCCAAGTCCATCTTCGACACTGAAGAAAATGACTTCATCACCGACACCGATGCAAATGACAAGGACTACTCCGCTCCTTCCTACTGCTTCATGGCACGTGGTGCCAAGGTAAACACACGCACTACTCACTATCAAACATCTAGTGACGATGACTCTGATTGTGTTTCCAAACCCAGCTACAAAACACTTGCTAAAATTGCAACTGAACAACAGAAAGCCATGGAACACATTCAAAAACTGTTAGACAAAAGCGATGATCTGTTAGACGCTGAAATGACTCGATCTCAGTCCTTAATTGAAGACATAAAAAATCTTCACGTTAAGTATGAGGAACTTGAAAGTCGTCATGAAACGCTCTCAACAGCTCATGAAAGGCTTTCCTATGATTATCTTCAAAGGAAGCAAGATCTTGAGAAATTGAGAGCGGCTCATGAAGATCTTCAAAAGGAAAACGAGTCACTTCGCGCCGAACAGATCAGTTCAGCTCAGGAAGGATTTGAACCACCATGTCTTAAATGCATTGAGCGTGATAACGCTACTTCTGTTGCTGAATGTTCTACTGCTGCTACTGTTGCAATATCTTCAACTGTTGATGTGGTAACTAACCCCTCTGCTGAGGATACCACTGCTATTGCTGATGAGAATGCTAGGTTGAAGACACTGCTTGAAACAGGGATGTACAAAAGTCTCAAAGGGCATCAGACACTATGTGATGTCCTCAAAAGGCAGATCCTGAACCGAAACCCTAGGAAAGAGGGTGTTGGGTTCGAAAGGAAAATGAATGCTGATGGCTCTTACTGGAAACCTGAGCAGTACCCCAAAACCACATGGGTTGCTGCAAAGGAACCTTCAGCAGATCCATCCACCTATCTGGCTTCACTTGTGCTAACCCCATTGTTATTGATGAATCCTTTGATGCAAACTATAAACTGTTTAAGAATCAGAATGGTGAAGTGTTTGCCAGGTACATTGGTACTAACTGCAGGAATGGACCGCCTATGAAGAAGATCTGGGTGCCGAAAAGGTGTTTGGAGAATCTTCCTGTGAATGTCATCATGACACCACAGGTGAAGAAGACAAACCCCAGACCACAGGCTTCATACGGTCCAAAGGCTTCATACAGACAGAGGACTCACCTGAGTCACACTAACGCAAATGTTTTGCAGGGAAGCCATACTCAGGCCTATGAATATGAGCGCGGTTCATCAAACCGCCATGTTCATAAGACCAAGAACTATTCTGCTTATTCTTATGAGTACTATTGTCCACCTGCAAGACTTTTTGCTAGGGCTCCAAAGCCAAAGTTCTCAGATGCTGCACTTAGACTTATTGCTTCGAAGCCACCCCTGAAGATGTGGGTGGCTAAGAAAGCTTAACTCTCTTTTGCAGGGAAAGGTCTCCAGCCGAAAACCAAAATCGTCTGACACTATTGCTGGGGACCTTAAACATCTTGTAGGGCGCAAGATCAAATGCCCAAATGGTCTTACTATGTACTTTGTTTCTGAATCGCTTGCAACTTGCCCTATCAGTCCTAATCTCGATCTAAGCTTTAATAATCCACTGGTTCGTCAAATGTTTTTGCTTCACAATTCTCTTCGTGAAGCCTATCCCCCTAACTGCACTGTAGGGTACGACACCAGCTGCTTCAGAATGGATTATTGATAGTGGGTGTACAAATCACATGACTGGCAAGCGAAGCCTTCTCATGGACTCAACTTTACGTCCATCAGACAAAAGTCACATCACATTTGCTGACACTGGTAAAAGCAAGGTATTGGGTCTAGGTAGAGTTGCAATCTCAAAGGATCAACACATGGATAAAGTCATGCTTGTTGAATCCCTTGGTTTCAACTTAATGTCTGTCTCAATGCTTTGTGATTTAAACATGATTGTGATGTTTGGAAAATATCGTTGCCTTGTACTAATGGAATCTGACAAGTCTCTAGTGTTTGAAGGGTATCGAAAAGATGATTTGTACGTGGTAGATTTCTCAGCAGGACCACAACTTGCAGTATGTCTTCTAGCAAAAGCTTCTGAATGCTGGCTCTGGCATCGAAGGCTAGGGCATGCTGGCATGAGGAACCTCCACACCCTTGCAAGGAAGAAGCATGTCATAGGCATCGAGGGCGTCAAGTTCAAGAAGGATCACTTATGCGGTGCCTGTGAAGCAGGAAAGATGACGAGGGCCAAGCATCCCTCGAAGACAATCATGACAACGACTCAACCCTTCGAACTGCTACACATGGATCTTTTCGGTCCCACTCATTACTCAACTCTTACTACTACTGCTTGTCTCTATGGCTTTGTCATTGTTGATGATTATTCAAGATATACTTGGGTGCATATAATCCTTTACAAGACTGAAGTGCAGGATGTCTTCAGACGCTTCGCCAATCGAGCAATGAACAACTATGGCGCCAAGATAAAGCACATCAGAAGTGACAATGGCACTGAATTCAAGAACACTGGCCTTGATACATATCTTGATACTTTGGGCATCACACATGAATTCTCAGCTCCGTACACGCCACAGCAGAATGGCGTCGTCGAACGCAAGAACAGAACACTTATTGAGATGGCTCGGACGATGCTTGATGAATACAAGACTCCAAGAAAATTCTGGCCTGAAGCCATTGACACTGCATGCCATATCATCAACCGTGTTTATCTTCACAAGCTTCTGAACAAGACATCCTATGAGCTCCTTACTGGCAAGAAGCCAAATGTCAGTTACTTCAGAGTATTTGGCGCCAAGTGCTGGATCAAGGATCCACATCACACTTCAAAATTTGCACCAAAAGCACATGAGGGTTTTATGCTTGGATATGGAAAGGATTCGCACTCCTACAGAGTCTTCAATCTCTTTCATTATAAAGTGGTTGAAACAGTGGATGTGCGGTTCGATGAGACTAACGGCTCACAAAGAGAGCACCTGCCAAATGTGCTAGATGAAGTTCCATCCAGTGAATCAATCAAACTTATGGGAACTGGAGAAATCATACCTTCTGAAGCTCAACCTGAAGAAGAACTTATCATCTCCGCACCTAATCAACCTGAAGACAATGCTCAGCCTGAAGACAATCCCTCTAACAATGACAATGATCAGCAAGAGCAAAATCTTCGTCCTGTACATCCTCGTGTTGCAAATGAAGTGCAGATTGAGAGAATAATTGATAGCATCAATGCACCAGGTCCACTCACTCGTTCAAGGGCAACACAGCTAGCAAATTTCTGTGGGCACTTCGCATTCGTCTCAATAACAGAACCCAAGAAAGTTGAAGAAGCCTTCATGGAACCTGAATGGATTCAAGCTATGCAAGAAGAGCTTCAACAGTTTGAGCTGAATAATGTATGGGAACTGGTTAAGCGTCCTGATCCTCGGAAGCACAATATAATAGGCACCAAATGGATATATCACAACAAGCAAGATGAGCATGTTCAAGTTGTCAGAAACAAAGCTCGTCTCGTTGCTCAAGGATACACTCAAGTTGAAGGGATTGACTTCGATGAAACATTTGCTCCTGTGGCTAGACTTGAAGCCATACGCATACTGCTGGCCTATGCAAATCATCATAACATACTTCTATATCAAATGGATGTGAAGAGTGCTTTTCTCAATGGCAAGATTGAAGAAGAAGTGTATGTTGCACAACCGCCTGGCTTTGAAGATCCAAAACATCCTGACATGGTGTACAAGCTCAACAAGGCACTGTATGGCCTCAAACAAGCCCCTCGGGCTTGGTATGACACACTCAAAGACTTCCTGAAGAGCAAAGGCTTCAAATCTGGTTCCCTCGACCCCACTCTCTTCACGAAGACATATGATGGTGAACTGTTTGTGTGCCAAATATATGTGGATGACATTATCTTCGGCTGCACCAATCAGAAATACAGTGAAGAGTTTGGATATATGATGCAAGAGCAATATCAGATGTCCATGATGGGTGAGCTGAAGTTCTTCCTTGGTCTTCAAATACGTCAGCAACGCAACGGCATCTTTATATCTCAAGAGAAGTATCTCAAAGATTGCCTGAAGAAGTTTGGTATGCAAGACTGCAAAGGCTTCACGACGCCAATGCCAGCCAAACATCATCTGGGTCCCGACGACAATGGTAAAGAGTTCGATCAAAAGGTATACCGCTCCATGATTGGTTCTTTACTTTATCTATGTGCATCTAGGCCAGATATTATGCTTAGTGTTTGCATGTGTGCTCGATTCCAAGCGGCACCAAAGGAATCGCATCACTTAGCTGTGAAGCGAATTCTTCGATATTTGGCTTACACCCCAACTCTAGGATTATGGTATCCAAAGGGCTCAGAGTTTGATCTGGTTGGATTCTCGGATGCTGATTATGCTGGTGACAAGGTGGATCGCAAGTCTACATCAGGCACATGTCATTTTCTGGGACGATCACTTGTATGTTGGTCTTCAAAGAAGCAGAACTGTGTATCTCTCTCCACTGCTGAATCTGAATACATTGCTGCTGGATCTTGCTGCGCTCAGCTTCTGTGGATGAAGCAAACACTCAAAGACTATGGCATTCATCTGAAGCAAGTGCCACTCTACTGCGACAACGAAAGCGCCATCAAGATTGCCAACAACCCAGTTCAGCACTCGAAGACAAAGCACATTGAAATTCGTCATCACTTTCTCAGAGATCATGTTGTGAAGGAAGATATTGATATCATACACGTCAACACTGAAGAGCAATTGGCAGATATCTTCACCAAGCCCTTGGATGAGAAGAGATTTTGCAAGTTACGGTGTGAGCTAAATATCTTGGAATCCTCAAATGTCCTGTGATCAGGCACACATCCTAACACTTATGCATATTGATGACTTAGATGTGCAACACACGAAGTAAAGTATATCTTCAATCAATGAAGACATACATCCTAAGTGTGAATACATTAATGTGGAATTTGACTTTGGAGCGCCATGATAATTGTGCGCCGTGTCTGGGTCTAATACTTCCTATACGGTGGGTAACGCCACCACCAAATTCTTTTGTTTGAAGTGTTTTACCCATGGCGTTACATTTGCTATGTCTTCACATTTGTTTGTCTTCATTCTCAACTTGTCTCATGATTATCTTCACTATGTTGGTTTGATTGTCTTTTCATATATATACATAGTGTTTTGTCCTCTACAGCATTCACTTATAGCTATGTCTTCTTGTTGAATCTTTTGAACTAAGTGAATGTGATCGGACCCTAACCTCTCTATGCTTTCTATCTCAAACTCTATCTCTCCAAATCATATGCATTCTATTGAAACTGTCGAATGTCTTCTCTGCGTCCTTGTCAGCAGAAGATACAGAGACAAACATTAAGTCCGCTTTCAATGCCAATTCCTTCACCTGAAACCCGGAGAAGTGGGAATAACCACCCGACAATCCAGGCATGCGTGGGAACGTGGAACAACCTCCGATATGCTGCATGATGGCCACGTGTTCTTCAGATGTGAATCGCCAGGGGCACCTGTGTAATAACGTTGTGCCGTCTTTGTCCCTATAAATACACGCCTTACCACAGTCATTATCCTTTCTTCCACTCTCGCACGAACCCTAGCACCACCGCTAGCCCTCGACGACACTGGTGACGAAGCGCTTAGCTGCCGCAACCTCTCCGACGCCGTCTTCATGCCAGCCGCGGACATCGTCTTCTCCGCCGTCGCCGTAGGTGTCCTCCGTCGCCAAGTTAGGGCACGGACGATCGAACTGCTCGACCTCCTCTTCCACTCCGTCTAGCAGTTCCTTGTGTGGTAAATAAAACTTCCTTTTTACGGCCCCTTTGATCCTACTGATTCATCACTTTCTGCCACAAGAAGTTCCTATTCACACAAGTTGGATCTACTTCATACTGCATCTCATATTATGCCTAGTATGTTCACTTATGCTTCACAAAGTAGTTAGATTCCTCACTTGTACTGATCTATGGATTCGTACAAATCTAGAACCAACTCCTTATCTATGAGTGAATGTCTTCGCACGATGAGGTCAATGTCTTCTAAACTGATTTATCTTCAAAATCTTCTGAGAATGCATATGACCTCTTCCCCTTCCCTCGCACCTTAATGCTGTCACAGGTACATGTCCGTGGAAGAATCCCTTGGTTCTCATAGTCTGCATTCATTTGCAGAATTCTTACAGCATCATATAAATTCTCCCGAAGCCAGTTCCTGTTTATCCAGCAAGCGAAAGCCTCTGAAGCCTTTGAACGTGTTGAAGCCATTCAGTTTGAAGTTCATGGCTGCAGAGAAATCCGTAAGGAAGGGTGGCAGACAACGTCGTGGGGGAACATCAAAAGATTTGCCTGATGACCTCTCAGAGCTTTACAAGACAGATCCTGAAGAGGATTACAATCAGCGCAAGACCCGAATCCAATGGATTCGAAGATATTGGGCAGAACAATGGTTCAAATACCGGTTTGTGACCCAGGAATATGCTGAGAAAAATGCCATCAAGCGACCTTGGGGAGACATCCTATACAAAAATCTTCAACCCAGGTCCAGAGATGAAGCCATTGATCAAGGCTTCTATCCCTGCATGGTCCGAGGACCACAGCCTACAGATGCACACCCATCGTCACTACTATGGTGTCGTGATGACAATCTGTTCAAGCGCAACTTCCAGTTTGCCAAGAACTCAGCGAAGCAGAACAAGAAGTCATTGGGACTAGACTTCAACTCTGGTCCCTCTGCTCCCCGTGCCAATGGCACCCGCGAAGCTGAACCCAATCTTGTTGGGCCCTTCTACAATCTGGAAGGTCTCATCACTCACATTGTGGTTCAAGGGACAGCTGTGGATGAGCCTGCAGATGACGCTGAATCTGATGAAGCGCCTGCAGCGCCGAAGCCAAAGAAACTGAAGCAACCTAAAGCTTCAAAGCCTGCCTCAGCCCCAAAAATCTCATGGGCGAAGCCACTGGCTACTGCACCTCCCGAAGACAGTGTGCAGTCTGAAGATCTGTCACGTATCTCGAGGCCCCTGAGAGTCAAGATGCCTCTGCCACACACCAGCCAAGAACTAACTGTTGCTGCGATTCTGCGCAACGATGCCATTGATCTGTCCAGTGATGAAGATCTGGCAATTGACGCTCTTGAGCAACTGATCAAGAGCAAAGAAGAAGCAGAAATCTTCAACAATTTGCCTCTCTTTGACGTGGCAATCATCCACGACTTCATTGATGAGTGGTTTGAAACACCCAACCTCAGCTTTGAAGACCTGCAACTTCCCATTGGCCTCAGTGTTGCCTTCCATGGTGCCATTGCTTCAGAGTTAGCTATCGCTCAGTGCATCATTGAACTGAAGCAGAAGATTGACTTTGAGAAAGCTCAGTTCAAGAAGCATATGGCCAAGCTCAGCGTGCAAGAGGTGAAGAACTTCAAGATTATGCTGCACGAGCTCAAGGAAGCCTTTCTCAAGAAATGTGCAGAAGCTCAGGGTTCTCGTGAGCGCATGAAGAGCCTGGCTGACAAGTGTGTACAAGCCTACAACGAGGCTGAGAAGCGCAAGGCCCTTGGGCGTCCGGGCATTGATCCCAGGATGGCTACAAAGAAGAAGAAGAAGCCCGCTGTGGCCGAACCCGACGCACCAAGGCAGGAAGCAGATCCCATTGTCTTCCCAACCAGCATGACTGGCTCGAAGCCAAAAGCCAGGTCTACCGCTTCAGAACTGAAGAAGACGAGGACTGCTGAGGCTGAAGCCAGAAAGAGGAAATATCCTGAAGCCTCTGATGCTGCTCCCTCCAAAAAGAAGCGGAAGACCAAGAAGGAACGGGCTGCTCCCACAGAGCCCTTAATTGTTGAACCTATCTCCATGGTTCGCCCTGCTACTGAACATCAAGAGCGCCAACTGACTGTCCATGAGCCTGCTTCCACAGAGGCTTATGAAGCTGAAGACATTCTAGCAGCTGATCCCACCGCTGCTGAAGACATTGGTCACCATGACAATGTTGAAGATGATGTAGTTCTTCCTCAGATCGAGCACCAACAGGTATCATCGCCTGTGCTTACGCACAACGAACTCATCAGCATTGGTCGTCCTCTGACGCCAATTGCTCAGGATGCAACATGGGCTGATCACCCACAACAACAAGTCACACCACCCCGGCAAGAAGAAGAAGATGACTTTGAGGCCCAGCCAACTCCATCTCCAAAGGCGTCGCCTATGTTACGCAGGCTTCGCAAAGGACCAAGGTCTCAAGTCTCCGAGTCTGACGCTAAAACTGCTGAAGACATTACGGCTGCATCAGCCGATGACACTCAAGAAGAAGAACATGTTCCTACTCCCCCAACTACTAAAGAAGCTGTTCTCGAGGAGAACGTGTTTGTGCCCGACCCTCCAGCTCATCAAGTGGAGGTAGAAAATCTTGAGGCTGCCACCACCAACACCAATGAAGCCACTGACTTTGTCATGGCTGAAGCAAATGTGGAGCCTACACCAACCCAAGAACCAGAAGTCAGCGAAGCCAATGATGTCACTGCTTCTGTTCCTGCGCCTGCTGCTGGTCCTTAGTTTGACTATCATATTGAGCACAGGCCTCAGGTACAGAAGCCAATGCCAAGGTTGCCCGGGTTTCCAGGTCCTGCCTCAGCACCCGGATCCTTTAATGTCGACGACTTCAAAGCAGACAACACTTTCTTCAATAGCTCCAAGAACCCCTACTCAAGGGAAAGAATATCTTCTGATCGGTTCTGGAGCTACCCGCAGCGAAGCTATTACTCCTGCATTCTTTTCAATCAAGGTCGCATCTTCCCACATATGCGTCTTGACACCGAAGCAATAGCTAGTCTGCCCTGTCTGGAAGAAGCTCTGGATTGCTTCAAAGAGGTTGGATTGTTGCCTTTCGTCACCGACCAAGAGCACTAGAACGAAGAGTTGTTGCTCCAATTTTATGCCACACTTCACATACGTGGTTACAATAGAGATCCAAAGACTTGGGTCCTGGAGTGGATGACAGGAAATGTTCATCACGAAGCCAAAGCCTTTGATATCATTGAGCTCACTGGTCTGCACACTCCTGGAGATCTCTATGAACCTGGCTGTCAGCTTCACAGTGAAGCTATGGAGAGCATCTTTCAGAAGCCTGAATCGAACATGAGTCAGATGCTCAGTATGATGAAGTCCTTGCCACAAGATGCTGCATATCCTAAGGAGTTCTTTGTTGAAGACCTTGAGTATCTGCCAAGGACTATCTATCACATCATAAGGTGAACTCTCTGGCCCATCAAAGGACATTCTCCACATGCAAAGCTAGAAGGTGCAATGAAGACTTTGGTCTTCTATATTCTTCATGGAAAATGCTTCAATGCACAGGACTTCTTCATCCGCCAACTTGCTGCATCAGGATCTGATCTTTTTGGCTTGAAGTTCTATGCTCCATGGATAATGCGGCTGATTAAACTCCACTCAGCTATCTCATATCAGCCATCTGCTCGCAATCATCGGATCTTTCTGCCTGATGTGGATATGTCCGTTGAAGCCATTTATCCTGAGCCTGCCAAGGAACCTCTTAGTCTTCAGAATGCGGAGCATCAAAGTTTTACTCAGAACATTGAAGGAGTTGAAGCAGTCACTCGTGTTTATCCTCTGGCTGGAACTACATGTGCACCTCATCGTGCTCTTACTGAAGCCACTGAAAGCACTATTGCCCAACGACCCAAGAAGCGATATCGTGTTCTCAATGACCGAGAGCTTCTGGTTGCTCTTCATCAGAAACAGGATAGGCATCATGACTAGCTGAAGCGCCAAATGCAAAGCCTCTTGGTGGATGTCAACCGCAATCGCAATCTTGCCACCAAGAATGCCTTTGTTGCCCATGAAACTTGTCGGCGTACATGGAAAGGGCTGATGCTTATGTGCTCTGAGGATGATCTTCATGAGGATGGCTTCCCTGAACGTTTCAAGTTTGACTCCACACCTCCCCGAAGGGCTGTGCTGTGATGAACTCCATCTCTTGAAGACTCTGAGTTTTCTTCCTCTGCGGCAACTGTGAATGCCAGAGTGATCGAGGACGAAGAGGATGCCACTTCACCGCCCCCTACTTCTGCACGCCTCGACACTGCCCCAAGTTCTTCTGCACCGCCAAACACCACCGATGACCCTGCTGCTTCACCTACTCTTCGTGGGAACGAGTAGATGCTCTATGTCTTCAAACCTTTTTGGTCCTCACTGACAAAAGGGGGAGAAGCATATGAGTTTGATAGTCTTCAAGCGGGTCAATATGGGCGGTTACTTTATGTTTTGCCTAGTGTTTACAACTCTCGTTTTGATACATTTGGTTCTTTGAGTTGTAACACTTAAACTCAATGGTCGTCTGCTACTTATTTGCTATTTTGTGATGCGATGATAAATTCCGCATGTGCAACGATAAATTCCGCACTTAGATCATTTTGCAGACGTCCATTTTTCATTATGCATGTCATTATCTTCACATACCTTTCATGCATAATGAATTGTCATCATAAGTTGAAGAGGATCTCCACAAGTACAACCTGCCATGTGCATTTGCATTCCAAAAGAAAATTACTTATATGCACATCTTCAGGGGGAGCCCTTGCAACTTATGAAGACAATTCCTTATCCTTTACAATTTCACATATTATATTCCCCGTTGAAAACTTCAACTAGTTTGTGATCAATCACCAAAAAGGGGGAGATTGTAAGTGCATCTAGTGCCACCCCTAGTTGGTTTTGGAGTATTGACGACAAACCTAGTTGAGGGACTAATGTGTTTGTGAGAATTGCAGGATAACACAGGTAGAAGTCCCTCATTGATTCGGTTTTCCTACCAGAGATGACCCCTAAAAATGTATGAAGACATTGAAGTCAAAGGTGGTATGTGAAGACATTCACATTGAAGACTATGACAAGAGAAGACATCGCATGAAGACTATGGAGCGCGAAGACTTAGATCTTTCGTAGTTCTTTTTCTTCTTTGTTGAGTCATAGGAACCACCGTACTGTTAAGTGGGGTCCAAGAAAACCAGTCAGAATGACTGAAGTGATGCTTAACCAAAATCCTATGTCTTCGAGTGAAGACTATGAGAGCGAATCTTGTTCAGAGTTGGACAAGTCAGCTTTGCTTGTAGCCCAAGTAAAGTTGCCGTGTGTGTTTGAAATCTGACCATTGGAACACGTGTCAGTTCCTTAGTGACCCAGGGTCATTTCGGACAAATCAGGTCGGGTTGCCTAGTGGCTATAAATAGCCCACCCCCTACAACCATAAACGGTTGGCTGCTCAGAGTTAAAATACGGCTTTTGTCGTTTGAGAGCAACCCACCTCGAAGCCTTTGAGAGAGAATTCCATGAGAGGATAAAGCCCTAACCACCCAGAGCCAAAGAGTGTTAGGCATCACTTAAGTCTTCTTATCTATGTGATCTGAAGACTTATTACACTTGAGGACTGTGAATCCTCCAGCCGGTTAGGCGTCGCGTTCTGAGCATCCAAGAGTCATTGTGGATTGCTGGTGAACAAAGTCTGTGAAGGTTTGGAAGTCTACCTTGAAGACTTACCAGAGTGATTGGGCAAGGACTGGGTGTCCTTAGCTCAAGGGGAATAAGGTGAAGACGAGGTCTTCTGAGTTGAATCTCAGCCTCCCTAACCAGACGTACAGTTGTCACATCAACTGGAACTGGTCCAACAAATCATTGTCTTCAACGAGTCACTGGTTTCATCCTTCCCTTCCCTTTACTTACTGTTGGCTCGTGTGAAGTCATTGTATGATATCATCACCGTTTGACTTCACTAAGTGATTACGTGGATTGATTGGCTTCTCAACATCTTCCTACCTGATCCTTACTGCCTAGCTGCTATTTGTCATTGTGCTTTTACTTCATTGAATACATGACTATGGTTTGCCTAGTGTTGTCTACCTTCCGCTGCATGATAATAGGTTTATTTCTATCGTTTGTCTTTGAAACTTACATGTTTTGAAGACTTTCCTATAAATCGCCTATTCACCCCCCTCTAGTCGATCACTAGCACTTTCATCATGGAATGGCATGAACATGTTGTGGTAAAAATATTGTTCCATTTGGGGCCGGTTTGGGTATAAGCTTCTCACAACAAGCCTCATGGTTCTGGTAGGGAACATGCTACCTTTGTGGACGAAACGATATCCGTTGCCTCTTCTTGCTTTCAAATTTTTTTCTAGTGTCAACATAGAACAATAGGAGTGTTGTGTTAAATTTTTGGATTGGGGGGGGGTCGTTTGGACATTTTTATACATTAACTAAGTTTTCTATGCATTTATGTGCATAATTCAAATTTGAACTATAGGCACATGCTCCAGTGCAGATAAATGGGTTGAAAAAAAACAAATGTGTATCCTTGGCTGCATGCTTAGGTCACATGCAAGAAATGAGAATGAATGTCAAACACCTTGCCACCATCGCTCGGCCTCTAACATTGAGATACATGGTTTTGGAATTCTAGTAAATCGAAAACTCGTCTGAAATTTATGAAACTTGGCATGCTATCATGGAATGGCATCAACATGTCGTGGTAAAAATATTGTCCCATTTGGGGCAGGTTGGGGTATAAGCTTCTCACAAACCAGAGCTTCTCACAAACCAGAGCTTCTCACAAACCAGAGCTTCTCACAAACCAAAGCTTCTCACAACAAGCCTCATGGTTATGGTAGGGAACGTATCACCTTTGTGGATGAAATGATATTCATTGCCTCTTCTTGCTTTCAAATTTTTTTCTAGTGTCAACATAGAACAACAGGAGTGTTGTGTTAAATTTTGGAATATTTGAGGCTTCGTTTGGACATTTTTATACATTAACTGAGTTTACTATGCATTTATGTGCATAATTTAAATTTGAACTATAGGCACATGCTCCAGTGCATATAAATGGGTTGAAACATGAAATGTGTGTCCTTGATTGCATGCTTAGGTCCCATGAAAGAAATGAGAATGAATGTCAAACACCTTGCCACCGCCGCTCGGCCGCAAACATTGAGATACATGGTTTTTAAATTCTCGTAAATCCAAAACTTGTTTGAAATTCATGAAACTTGGCATGCTATCATGGAACAACACCAACATGCTATGGTAAAAATGTGTCCCATTTGGGGCAGGTTTGGATATAAACTTCTCACATACCAGATGTCGGTTCTATATCATGGACACGGGATTTTACCCAGGTTCGGGCCCTCTTGATGGAGGTAAAACCCTACGTCCTGCTTTTGATTGTATTCATATGGGGATAGTACATAGTACATGAAAGTGCGTTAAGTCGACTAGAGGGGGTGAATAGGCGATTTTTATAAATACTTCACAAAGGAATTTCAGGGTGAGGAAATTCCTAAGGAAGAACTACTTGCAGCGGAATAAGTACACAAATATAGACATGACATAACATAAGCATGGGCATCATGATGAATTGGAAACAAAACACAGAGTACAGAAAGCATAAGCATAGGATAAAACAGGATGAAGACAAGCAGACTGAAGAAATTGAACTAAGGAAATTGAGAATGTCTTAAGTCAAAGTCTTCAAACAGATATGAACAGGTACCCAACTCAGTAATGAAGAAATTAAAGGGTTGAGGAAATAGAACCAGTAAGCTCAGTGAAGATAATGATTTGGTAGACCAGTTCCAACTGCTGTGACAGTTGTACGTCTGGTTAGAGCGGCTAGGTATTTAAACCTGAGGACACACAGTCCTCACCGTATTCTCCTTGAACTAAGGTCACACAGACCTTGTCCAATCACTCGTGGTAAGTCTTCAGGTGACTTCCAAACCTTCACAAACTCGGTCACTCGGCGATCCACAATTTCCTATTGGATCCTCTAGACCATGACACCTAACCGTCTGGAGGATGCACAGTCCTCAAAGGTAATAAGCGTCGGTTCCACACAGGAACAATCTCTTCAGTGATGCTCAATCACTTTGGGTTTGTAGGTGTTTGGTTTGGGGTTTTGGGTTTTTCCTCACTTGATGATTTTTACTCAAAGTCCTTAGAGGATGGGATGCTCTCAATGGCAGGTGTCAGTTTCTCTCGGAGCAGCCAACCAGCTACTACTTGTAGGGGGCGGCTATAGCCTAGGGAGCAGCCCGACATGATAAGACATAAATGACCTTCAATGATATGACCGTTAGGTGGGTAGATATTCTGGGACAACTGGCGCATAGCATAGCAACGGTCGGAAATTTGAGGTTCAAGTTCCTCAGGGCTATCATGTTCCTCACTTATATGCAATCCGGACTGGCGAATTCCTAACTCCTCAATCAGGACAAATTCCTCAGAGACCAGAAGAACTTCGTCTCTGTCACTTAAGAAATTGATTGAACTGTATTAGATTCAATGGCTTCACTGGAAGGATTGGTAGGTGTAGGATTATGAGTTGAGCATCACTTGGAAACTTTTCCTTAGTTTTACCTCGACCCCCTTTAACAGTACGGTGTTTCCTATGAGTCAAGAAAGAGAAAATGAAACTACGAAAACAAAAGTCTTCACGCTTCATGTTCCTCGCATGAATATCAAGTCTTCATGGTCACACCAATTTCTTCACTTTCAAAGTGTTCAGAAAGTCTTCAGAAATCCAAAGTCTTCAGTTGAAGACATTCATTTTTAGGGGGTCGACTTTCTCTGTAAATATCAAACTCCTCATAGACTTATAGACCTGTGTACACTCACAAACGCATTAGTCCCTTAACCTATAATTCTTCAATACACCAAAATCACTATGGGGCACTAGATGCACTTACAATCTCCCCCTTTTTGGTGATTGATGACAATATAGGTTAAGTTTTGAACGAGGATAAACATATGAAGTGTAAATACTGATATTGAGGAATTTGATTGCAAGATATAGAAGAACTCCCCTTGAAGATGTGCATAGTGAGGAATTTCCTTTCGAAGCAGTGCACATTTGAAGAGTATAATCATGGAGATCTCCCCCTATATCTCGTAGTTCATACACACATTTAACATATGATATGAAGAATTTAAAATGCATGATGAAATATGGTGGCTGATGTAATACGGCATGCGTGCATTATCATATATGAGGTAATAGCATGCAGAGGAACATAGCAAAAGTATCAGACCACCACCGGACTTAAGATTACAACTCGATCAAATAAATCTTCAGAAGAACGAGAGTCGTACTTAGCAAAAAAACACCCATATAAGTAGACCTGGTTGAAGACTAACTCAAATTTCTCCCCCTTTGTCATCGAATGACCAAAAGGGACAAAAAATGAGGACTAACGCCCCTGAAGAATATCATCATTGAGTCAATGGAGGAGCTCCAGCATTGTTGGGGTCGGTTGTTGGAGTAGGGCCTGCCGCAGTGTCACCCAAATCTTCACGCTCATCCGTCTCGCGCGAGGAAGAATATGAGATGGCTACCAAGGAAGGAACTTTGATTTTCTTGAATTTCTACGCCGGTGGCTGAGACCAGTCAAAGTCCTACTTGAAGCCCATTTTCTTCAAATCGTCTTCACCATAAAGATGAGACAGAACAACCCAAGTGCTATTGAATACTTCATGAAGGTAGAAGTGGTTCTTCTTCAATGCATTGTGTGTAGCAGTCATGTTGTGAGGAATGGAACCAAACTGACGCTTAACCCATTTGTGGTTGTGATCGACCTTCTGGTGAAGACTGAGAAGAAGCTCATGATCAGTCAATACCCTAGGAGCTGTGGCTTGAGGATTTTACTTTGAGGCATTGGCGGCAGAGTCATGAGTGGCAGAGTCATCATTGGTGGAGTAGGATGCAGCTTTGCGGAACTGGCCATCCAATGGATGAATGCCTTCATCGATAATAGCAGGTGCCTTGCCCTTTTCATTAGATGAGGAAATAGGTCGCTTGAAGACTTCAATTGGGGGCAAATAGGTGACATGATTCTGCAAATCAGCCTTGTAATTGATTGAAGACCTTGATCTGAGGAATCTCATAATCCAAGGAGCGTAAGGCTTCAATTCAAAAGGAGATAATGCAACATTTGCCAGAGTCCTCATGAAGAAATCATGGTAGTTGATTGGAACTCCATGGATGATATTAAAAAGTAGATTCTTCATGATGCCAACGACCTCTTCTTCATTAGAGTCGTGGCCTTTGATTGGACTCAACGTCTTGGTCAGAATGCGATAGATAGTCCGGGGCACATACAACAATTCCTTCATGAGGAATTTGGTCCTTGGGGCTTGACCAGGCTTCAGCGGTTTCATCAGCACTTGCATGTGGTGATCTGAAAGCTCAGGTTCATGATAGAGTAGCTGCGCACCTTCAAAGGGAGGACTGACAGGAAGGGCATGAAGCAATTCAGAGGTCGGTGCTTTGAACTGAGTGTTATCGGTCATCCAGTCCAACACCCAAGAATTTACATCTTCAACATTTCTTGTGATGTGCAGCGTCGCGTAGAACTGAAGAATTAGTTCTTCATTCCAGTCTACGATGTCGGTGCAGAAGTTGAGCAACCCAACTTCATGAAGAACACTAAGGACTGGTGTGAAGCAAGGCAGTGATTCCATGTACACATGAGGAATATGTGCATGATCAAACACTTTGTCCTTGTCAAAAAGCAGTGAAGAATAGAAGTTGGCTTTGCTTGCGGTCCAGAAGCGCTTCCTTCGTAGACGAGCTGAGTCATACGGATTGTATCTGTGAAGAATACGTGCTCATGGAAGAAGTCAGCAACCTTGAATTTTTGCTTCCTGGAGAAGGGATTCTTCAGCTTGGGCTGAGGAGTGTTAGTCAAGGTCATCACAGCCTCAGGAATTACAATCTCCGGAACCACAGGCTGAGGAATTTCAGTTTCTATTTTAGTAGCAGCATGGGTCTTCAATTCTTCATCAACATTGACATCATCACTAGTGGCTAGAATTTCTTCATGGATGGAAGGAGTGGAGTGATGATCTGCAGAGCCCATTTGAACTTCAGTGTGTACTAGGGACTGAGGGATTTGTTGTAGTGGGGTGAAGAGCGGAGAGTTGGGGTGCTGACTATCCCAGTAGTCATCATTCAGCACTAGAGTGGAGCACCCAATGTCCACGTCTTCATCTTCTTCAATGCCCGCCTCTTTAGCTGTGAATTGAGGCATAGGCGATGAGATGACTGCGGTTGAAGGGATATTATCCACTTTAATTTCCTCGTCCAACTGCTCTAAAGAAGCAGCAGAAGGAACATCTTCATCAGATCCGCTTGGGATCTCATAATCTTCACCAAAGGGAACGAGCTCCTTTGATGGCATGCTTGAAACTGGAACAACATCCATGGGATTCTCAAAAGAGCTTGTCAATATCTTCATCTTCTTCGGTGCTGAAGAATTTGACAAAGCAGATGCTTTCCTCTTTTTCACTGCTGCTCGCTCCGCAGCTTTGGTTTTCTCCGCTTCTGATGCAGAAGGAAGAACTGTACTTGGTGTTGGTGCAGGAGGAGCAGAGGAAATAGGTTTAGTTTCCTCACGCACAACTATTTCAGTTTGCCTGGTTGGTTTAGATTCTTCAGGCTCAGCGGTTGATGCCTCAGCTGGCCTAGCTTGTTCTTCAGGCGCAACACTAGTGGTTGCCCTGGCAATGTCATCAGTGGCTGGAATGCAGTCATTAGCCCTAGTACTCTCATTTTCTTCAGCAGCCTGATTTTCATCAGTGGTACTGGCATGTTCTTCAGTCGGTTGAGTAGAAGCTTCAGCCTGAGGAATTTCAATGTGTGTTTGAGTAGCAACATTGGAGGTGAATGTCTCTGCCAATTTCACAAATCTGACTTTGGCTCCCTTCCAATCTACATGATAGACATCAAATTCATCAGTGAGGTTTTTGATTTCAGCTTGAACAGTCACAAGTTCATCAGTTGTTATTTTGACAACATTCTTCTTCGGATGGCGCTCCTTCTTGCACTGCGCTTTCTTCAATTTCCTGGCCTTTTTAAATTTCCATTTTTCTTCGCCTATGAAGGCGGTCAGTATGTGACTTTGGCCAGGAGTGAGGTTGAGGTCAGGCATAGGAGTGTTGGGATCCTTGTGCCAGATATCAATGAAATCGAGGATCAATTTTGGATCCAAAGCAGAGGCACGTTTGTGCCTTTGGCTCTAGCGTCCCTTTCTTGCCTGTCTCAGATGATTTCGGCAAGTTCATCATCATCAGCTTCATCATCAGAGGACGGTACTTGAAAGGTGACCTGTTTCTTTTGAGGACTTGGTCTAGTGCCTCGTCCAGCAGTGGCATTGGTCTTCAACGATGTGGGGCCTGTTGAGGAATGCAGAGGAGCTGAAGAACTTGCAAAGGCTCCTGAGGCAATTGATTTGCTTGTGGTTCTTTGACACGAGGCGATATGCACAGGTGGTGAGGACTTTGCCGGAGGAGCTGAGGGTTTTGCAACTTGAGTAACTGGGGCAACTTGAGGAATTGGCCGTGAGGGCTTAGCAGAGCTGGGCCGTGAGGGCATTGAAGATGAAGCACTGGGCTTATGTGCAGGCTTCTTAGGCATAGCCTTCTTGGGCTTGCTAGCAGAGGCCTCGGCAGTGGCAGCAGCAGCAGCAGAGTCTTCATTGAATTTCCTCATTGCTTCTTTTGCCATTTTGGCCAGTTTAGCTAGATTCTTTACCCATTCAGCAGGAAATTCCTCACCTCTTCTGATGCTAGAGGGGTCAGCAACTTGGCCTAGTGCCAATGGAGATCTTTGGCATGGAGGGTGTACAGCGAATTTCTTCATGTACTTGGGAGTCCCATATCTATACTCCCTCCATTCTCTGGCCCATCTCCTCTCTATCTTCTGAATGCGCACTTTGCGCTCATTCTTTGTTTCATGAGGCGGAGTGCAGTATCCTGCATAGATGTCATCAGGAATCTCAAACGCAATGTTGACTTCCAATTTCTTCCCTCCTTTTTGAGGTTTCTTGCCATCAGCCATTTTCTTCAGCTGAGGGATCTGAGCAACAATATTCTCTGAGGAGGTATGCAAGTTTTCTTCGAGGAACACTGCAAATGAGTTAAGTTGATGAGAACCTAGTGATTCAGCAGCGGACATGAGTACCTATGAACAGAGTATAGGTGCGAAGAATTTGGAGAGGTCATATGCATTCTCAGAAGTTTTTGCAAAAAGAACACGTTTGAGGAATTTGACCAGATGTGTCTTGAGGAATTTCACTAAGCGTTCTTTGAATTAGGTTCTAGAGTTGTATATATTGAAAATCCACACAATTGAGGAATCTTGAAGAAAATTGTTGCTTATGGAAACAAATCAAGAACAGATGTTTGTATGAGGTGTTCAGAGTGTGAAGATTGAAGAATAAACACCTTTTGAAGATTTTGAGGAAATCACTTGAATCAATAAGGGCAGTAAAAGTAGCTTTTAATTACCCTTGACGAAGAATATGACGAACTGGGAATGTAGATTGGAAGTTCGTCAGTCCAGATCTCCCACGCCCTAACTTTGCAGAGGAAGACAGCTACGGCAGTGGCGGAGTGAAGAAATCCGTGACCGGCGCGAGTACGACAGCGACGAGGTCGAGGCAGTGAAGCTCTTCCTCACCGACGACAATGGAAGTAGCGGCGGCGCTAGGTTTTGAGAGACCGAGCAAGGGAGTGAGGTCGAGCAGAGTAAAAATAGTATGAGGAAGGTGAGAGGTATTTATAGCCGAGGTGAAAAACCGCTTGCCTAAGGAAAATGGATGAATGTGCCCCTGACCCTTCTCATCCTTGTGACATTTGTCAACCACGTACAGAGAGGTGGAGATCGTGAGTGATCATGGGTGACTAGATAAGTATTATTGTGGGATGTGGAACGGTTTAGACGGCAACAACCGAAAATTCAGATTAGAATATTTTAAAGTTCCGTTCACAGATTCTTCAGCTAACAAGGACATAGTGAAGATTTTGAACGGGTTTCAAATAGAACGCACATGAAGAATTTGTGAACAGACTGGGTTGAGTATAGCATAAAGGGGGAAGGGCCCGATCACATTCACTTAGCAAAAAGATCAACTCGAAGAAATAACTATAAGTGAATGTTGTAGAGGACATAAACTCATATATATATATATATATATATATATATATATATATACAAAAAACAACGAAGAGAGAGAGGACATTGCAAAGTTGAAGAAATCAACTGAGGAAATTCAAGATGAAGAAATACTCAAATTGAAGATTTTCAACTTTTGTTGGTGGCGTGACCCACCATGTAAGAATGATGATTTCAGACGCCGTGTACAATTGTCGTAGGGCTCTGAGAATCAAATTCTTCATTAATTTCTTCACACTTAGAGGGTTAGTCTTCATTGATTGAAGAAAAACGTTACTTCGTGTGTTGCACATCTAAGTCATCAATTTTGCATAAGTGTTAGGATGTGTCTCCTTTTCAAAGGACATTCGAAGATTCTAAGATATTTAGCTCACAGCGCAACTTGCTAAATCTCTTCTCATCCAAGGGCTTTGTGAAGATATCAACTAGCTATTCTTTAGTCTTCACGTGCTCGATGGAGATGTCGCCCTTCAACACATGATCACGAAGAAAATGATGACGAATCTGAATGTGCTTTGTCTTCGAGTGCTGAACTGGGTTATGAGCAATCTTGATGGCACTCTCATTGTCACAATAGAGTGGCACATTCTTCACATTGATGCTGTAGTCCTTGAGAGTTTGCTTCATCCATAGCAATTGAGCACAACAGGATCCAGCAGCAATGTACTCATCTTTAGAAGTAGAAAGTGATACACAGTTCTGTTTCTTCGAAGACCAACAGACCAAGGATCATCTGAGGAAATGGCATGTGCCTGATGTTGACTTGCGGTCCACACGATCACCAGCATAGTCAGAGTCTGAATATCCAATGAGATCAAAAGCCGAGCCCTTGGGATACCATAATCCAAGTGTTGGAGTGTGAGCTAGATATTGAAGAATATGCTTCACAGCCTTATGGTATGATTCCTTTGGTGTAGCTTGAAAACGACCATAGATGCAAACACTAAGCATGATATCTGGCCTAGATGCACATAAATACAATAAAGAGCCAAACATGGAGCGATATACCTTTTGATCAAAGTCAATACCATTTTCATCACTGCATAGATGGCCATTTGTGGGCGTAGGGATTTTGACGCCTTTGCAATCTTGCATGCCGAATTTCCTCAACACATCCTTGAGGTATTTCTGTTGGGATATGAAGATGCCATTTCTTTGTTGACGAATCTGAAGACCTAAGAAGAATTTCAATTCTTCCATCATAGACATTTGATATTCTTCACTCATCATATAGGCAAATTCATAACTGTAATGTTGGTCAGTACAGCCAAAGATGATATCGTTAACATATATTTGACACACAAATAATTCATCATCATATACTTTAGTGAAAAGAGTTGGGTCAAGTGAACCGGGTTTGAAGCCTTTCTTCGTGAGGAATTCCTTCAAAGTATCATACCACGCCCGAGGGACCTGCTTGAGACCATAGAGGGCCTTATTGACTCTGAAGACTTTGTCAGGATGCTTTGGATCCTCAAAACCTGGGGGTCGAGCAACATATACTTCTTCCTCAAGCTTACCATTGAGGAATGCACTTTTCACATCCATTTGATATAAGATGATATTATGATGGTTAGCATAAGCAAGTAATATGCGAATAACTTCAAGTCTAGCAATAGGTGCAAAAGTTTCATCGAAATCAATTCCTTCAACCTATGTGTAGCCTTGAGCTACAAGTCGTGCCTTATTCCTCACCACAAGGCCATTTTCATCTTGCTTGTTGCGGTAGATCCACTTTGTGCCGATGATATTGTGCTTGCGAGGGTCTGGACGTTTGACCAGTTCCTAGAAGTTGTTGAGCTCGAACTAATGTAATTCCTCTTGCATAGCTTGAATCCACTCAGGCTCTAGAAATGCTTGATCTACTTTAGTGGGCTCTGTGATAGAGACAAAAGCAAAGTTCCCACAAAAGTTAGACAAATGTGAAGCTTTTGAGTGTGTGAGAGGACCTGGTGCATTGATTTCGCTGATCATTTTCTCAATCTGCACTTCATTAGCAACGCGAGGATGAGCTGGTTGACGATGAGGAATTTGCTCAGCATTTTCTTCAGAGCCATTTTCTTTAGGTGCACCAGCATGATGTTCTTCACGTTCTGGAATGACTTCTTCAGCAGATTCTTCGCTAGGAACGACATCCTCAGTAGCCTTGAACTTAATGGATTCCTCAGGTGGTATTTCATCTAGCACAGGAGGTAGGTGCTCTCTTTGCGAGCCATTAGTTTCATCGAACCACACATCTATAGTTTCAACAACCTTGTGGTGATAGGTGTTGAAGACTTTGTAGATGTGCGAGTCCTTACCATAACCAAGCATAAAACCTTCATGTGCTTTCGGTGCAAATTTAGAATTGTGATGCGGATCTCTAATCCAGCATTTAGCACCGAAGAGTTTGAAATAACTCACATTGGGTTTCTTGTCCGTGAGGAGTTCATATGAGGTGTTTCTGAAGAATTTGTGAAGATATACCGTGTTGATGATGTGGCACGCAGTATCAATTGCCTCAGGCCAGAAGTGAGGAGGCGTCTTGTAATCATCAAGCATAGTGCGGGCCATCTCAACAAGAGTCTTGTTCTTGCGCTCCACAACGCCATTCTGCTTAGGAGTATAAGGAGCAGATAATTCATGAGTAATACCAAGTTCATCAAGATAGTCATCAAGACAAGTGTTCTTGAACTCAGTTCCATTGTCACTTCTGGTGTGCTTGATCTTCACACCAAAGTTGGTTGAAACCCTCGAGGAAAATTGTTTGAAGACTTCCTGCACTTCAGTTTTGTAAGTGATGATATGCACCCGTGTATAATGAGAATACTCATCAACAATGACAAAGCCATATAGAGATGCAACATTGGTAAATGTGGCATAATGAGTAGGGCCAAAGAGATCCATGTGAAGCAATTCAAATGGACGAGTGGTAGTCATGATGGTCTTTGGGGGATGCTTGGCCTTGGTCATCTTTCCGGCTTCACAAGCTCCACACAAATGATCCTTGAGGAATTTGACACCCTCGATGCCAATGACATGCTTCTTCTTCGTGAGCGTGTGCAAGTTCCTCATGCCAGCATGACCAAGTCGTCAATGCCATAGCCAGCCTTATGAAGCTTTTACAAGTATACATGTAGCAGGTTGTGGTCCTGTAGAGAAATCAACAATATATAAATCTCCTCTCCTAAAGCCTTCGAATACTTTGGAATTGTCAGCTTCCATGATCACAACACAACGATACTTGCCAAAGACAACAACCATGTCAAGATCACAAAACATTGAGACAGACATGAGGTTGAACCCTAAGGACTCGACAAGCATGACTTTGTCCATGTGTTGATCCTTTGAGATTGCAACCTTACCTAGACCCAATACCTTGCTTTTGCCTTTGTCAGCGTAGTTGATATGCTTCAGATGTGATGGAGATAAAGCAGAGTCCATCAATAAGCTCCTGTCACCAGTCATGTGATTTGTACATCCACTATCGAGGACCCACTCAGTGGCTTTGGGTTGATCATCCTGCAGATGAATTAGTCCATCTTACGAACTCATATACTTCATCAATGAAGAATATGATATCAAATTCATCGGATCAATTTCATCAAGCGATAGAGCAGGTAAACTAGTATGAGGACGTCAGAAATGAAAATTCATTTCTTCATGATTAGCTTGCATCCTCTCAAGCATATTCAGGTCTCCAGCCAATTCTTCAAATGTTTAGGTTCGTCTGGAGACCTGACCCTGCATAAGAAGTTAGTTCTTTTTCTTCACCACCCACATCTGAAGGGGTGGCAAAGAGTTCATCATTCTGCGAGCTCCATAAGAGAAAGGTGGCATAGATGCCAATCCACTTCGTTTCACATAAAAGGGGTTAGGGTAAGCATAAGAGTAAGCAGAGAAATTCTTCGAGGATTTATGAACATAATGATTTGAAGAATAATGCACATATCCATAACCCTTAGTCTTTCCCTGCGAAACAGAAGTGTTAGCACAGTGATGTTCATATGAGGACTTTGATCCATGTGAGGAATGTGGTCCATATGAGGACTTGGATCCATATGAAGACTTTGGTCCATATGAAGAATTTGATCTGGGATTCCTATTCTTCACAGGTGGTGTCATGATGACATTCACCTGAAGACTTTCAAGGCACCTTTTGGGAACCCAGATTTTCTTCATAGGAGGACCGTTCCTGCAGTTAGTGCCAACATACCTAGCAAATACTTCACCATTATGAGTTTTGAACAGTTCATAATTGGAGTCAAATGACTCATCAGAAGAATATGAAGATTCACTTGTAAAGTCAGAAAAAGTAGATGGATCCACTGAAGGTCCCTTTGCAGCAACCCATGAGGTTTTGGGATACTTCTCGGGTTTCTAGTAGGTCCCATCACCATTGAGTTTCCTCTCAAAGGCAATACCCTCTTTCCTAGGGTTCCTTTTGAGGATTTGCTTCTTAAGCACATCACAAAGAGCCTGCTGCCCTTGGAGGCTTTTGTACATGCCTGTCACATACAATTCCTTCAACCATGCATGGTCAGTGATACTAACAGCATCCTCAAATAAGGAATTAGTGATAGCAGAGACAGGTGAAGAATTTGAAGCAATAGAAGCATTTGAACTTTCAGGTGAAGAATTAGCAGATTCACGTTCAATGTACTTCAAACATGGAGGATTAAATTATTCCTGAGCAGCGTTTATTTGTTGAGCAAGTAATGAATCACGCTCCTTTTGAAGATCTTCATAACTCACTCTTAACTGCTCAAGATCTTGCTTTCTTTGAAGAAATTCATAAGAAAGCTTCTCATGATCAGATAAGAGAGTGTTATGATGACTTTGAAGATTATCAAACTTAGTCTGAAGTCTCTAAAGATTTTCAGTCAAAGTTTTAGTGTGATCCATTTCTTCACCCAACATATCATCGCTTTTGACTAGCATATTTTGAACCTTTTCAAGAGCCTTTTGTTGTTTCACAACAATCTTTAGCAAGTTTAGAATAGCTAGGCCTGAGGTTTTCATCAGATTCATCCTCACTTGATTCAGAGGAGGGATATTTGAGTACCTTTGCACCTTTTGCCATGAAGCAATAGGTGGGAGCATAGTCATCATTGTCGTCATCAGTGGTGTTGGGGAGGTCCTTTTCCTCAGAGTTGAAGATGGACTTGCTGACGAACGCAGTAGCGAGGGCTAGGCTCGCCACACCAGAGTCTGACTCCTCGAATACCTTCCCTTCCTCATTTTCCTTAGATTCAGCCTCAGAGTCCATTTCCTTGCCGATGAATGCCCGAGCCTTCGTGGAGCTGCTCTTCTTGTGAGATGAAGACCTTGAAGGTTTTGATGAAGAGGACTTTGAAGATTTCTTCTTCTTCTTTGAATCATCAGAACTGTAGTCCTTGTACTTCTTCTTCTTTGATTACTTTTCCCATTGAGGGCAATCTTGAATGTAGTGACCTGGTTTCTTGCATTTGTGGCACTGTCTCTTCTTTTAATAACAGGATGAGGAATCTGATCTTAATTCACCGCTTCTTGAGGATTTTCCAAAGCGACCATGTCTTGAGAACTTTTGGAATTTCCTCACGAGCATCGCTAGCTCCTGGCTCAGTTCTTCAGGATCACCAAGGCTGCTACCAGAATCTTCACCTTCAGATTCAGACACTGCCTTGGCCTTCAGTGCACGTGATCTGCCATAGCTCGGTCCATAGAGATCTCTCTTCTCAGCAAGCTGGAACTCATGAGTGTTAGCCTCTCGAGGATATCAGCGAGATCAAGTGACTTGTAGTCTCCACGTTCTTGTATAATCATTGCAAGGGTGTCAAATGAGGGATCAAGCGATTGAAGCAATTTCTTCACCACCTCGTGGTCGGTGATGTCAGAGGCACCAAGTTCTTGAAGGTCATTTGAAATGTCAGTGAGGCGATCGAAGGATTGCTGAACATTTTCATTGTCAAGTCTTTTGAAGCAGCTGAAGAGATTGCGAAGAACGTCAAATCGAGAATCACGCTGGGTTGAGCCTCCTTCATTGACCTTGGACAGCCTGTCCCAAATAAGTTTTGATGTCTCCAAAGCACTCACTCTGCCATACTGCCCTTTGCTCAGATGGCCACATACGATGTTCTTCGCTTGAGAGTCGAGTTGCTTGAATCTCTTCATATCAGCAGTGTTGATGGTAGGAGTGACAGAGGGAATGCCATTTTCCACAACGTACCAGAGATCGTTGTCAATTGCCTCAAGATGCATTCGCATCTTATTCTTCTAGTAGGGGTAGTCCGTCCCATCAAAGGTAGGACACCCAGCAGAGACCTTGATCATACCTGCGGTCGACATAACTAAAACTCCAGGTGGTTAAACCAAAATCACACAGAACAAGGGAGTACCTTGCTCTGATACCAATTGAAAGTGCGTTAAGTCGACTAGAGGGGGATGAATAGGCAATTTTTATAAATTCTTCACTGAGGAATTTCAGGGTGAGGAATTCCTAAGCGAAGAACTACTTGCAGCGGAATAAGTACTCAAATATAGACATGACATAACATAAGCATGGACATCGTGATGAATTGGAAACAAAACACAAAGTACAGAAAGTGTAAGCACGGGATAAAACAGAATGAAGGCAAGCAGAGTGAAGAAATTGAACTGAGGAAATTGAGAATATCTTCAGTCAAAGTCTTCAAACAGATATGAACAGGTACCCAACTCAGTAATGAAGAAATGGAAGGGTTGAGGAAATAGAAGCAGTAAGCTCGATGAAGATAATGATTTGGTAGACCAGTTCCAACTGCTGTGACAGTTGTACGTATGGTTAGAGCGGCTAGGTATTTAAACCTGAGGACACATAGTCCTCACCATATTCTCCTTGAAGTAAGGTCACACAGACCTCGTCCAATCACTCGTGGTAAGTCTTCAGGTGACTTCCAAACCTTCACAAACTCGGTCACTCAGCGATCCACAATTTCCTCTTGGATGCTCTAGACCATGACGCCTAACCGTCTGGAGGATGCACAGTCCTCAAAGGTAACAAGCGTCGGTTCCACACAGGAACAGTCTCTTCAGTGATGCTCAATCACTTTGGGTTTGTAGGTGTTTGGTTTGGGGTTTTGGGTTTTTCCTCACTTGATGATTTTCACTCAAAGTCCTTGGAGGATGGGATGCTCTCAATGACAAGTGTCAGTTTCTCGCGGAGCAGCCAACCAGCTAGTGGTTGTAGGGGGCGGCTATTTATAGCCTAGGGAGCAGCCCAACATGATAAAACATAAATGCCCTTCAGTGATATGATTGTAAGGTGGGTAGATATTTTGGGACAGCTGGCGCATAGCATAGCAACGGTCGGAAATTTGAGGTTCAAGTTCCTTAGGGATATCATGTTCCTCACTTGTAGGCAGTCCGCACTGGCGAATTCCTAACTCCTTAGTCAGGACAAATTCTCTGTCACTGAAGAAATTGATTGAACTGTGTGAGATTTCCAATGGCTTCACTCGAAGGGATTGGTAGGTGTAGGATTTTGAGTTGAGCATCACTTGGAAACTTTTCCTTAGTTTTACCTCGACCCCCTTTAACAGTACGGTGTTTCATGTGACTCAAGAAAGAGAAAATGAAACTACAAAAACAATAGTCTTCACGCTTCATGTTCCTTGCATGAATATCAAGTCTTCAAGGTCACACCAATTTCTTCACTTTCAATGCCTTCATAAATCCAAAGTCTTCAGTTGAAGACATTCATTTTTAGGGGTCGACTTTCTCTGTAAATATCAAAATCCTCATAGACTTATAGACCTGTGTACACTCACAAACGCATTAGTCCCTTAACCTATAAGTCTTCAATTCACCAAAATCACTATGGGGCACTAGATGCACTTACAATACAGGCATCTATCATGAGATTGTAGTAATGAATATGAGATGTTCGATTAACTAGCCTAGCCTCGGTTTATATAACACACCAGAGACCTAGGGTTTAGAGGAGTCCTTGTCTTTGGTGCGAAGTCTTGTGGAATCATCCTTGTATGCGGCATGGGATGCCCGAAGTGGCCCATAAGTGAACCGCCATGGGGGTCCTCGGCCCGATCCAGCTGGTCGGGAGACGACGTGGTGAGTACCCCCTAGTCTAGGACACCGTCAGTAGCCCCCTAACTGGTCTTCAAGTTGGGGACGCTCCTCGATTCTTCCAAACTGTTCTTCATCTTCGGTCGTCGGTCTTGAAAACTGGTTCAACAAATCTTCTCATCTTCGATCTTGAGGATCGCCGAAGTGAATCCGAATAGTCTACACGTCGGGTATCTGAGGAGCCCCATTAAGTTTTAGGCCTTTAGCAATGCCTTTTTATTTTTTACGCCACACCTCGGGTTTGAAGTTGTTCCCGTGCGGCGGTGTCCTCTTGCGTCCGAGCTCCAACGCCGGACTGCATCCGAGATATCTTTTGCAGCCGAGCACCAACGCCGGACCGCTTTTGAGCTCCAACGCCGGAATGTATCCGAGCTCCAACACTGGACTGTATCCGAAGTGTCATAGATTACCTCGATCTTGAAAAAGTTAAAATGGTAGAACTGATCTTAATGCCGGAGATGCCCTCTATGGTGCAAGCCAGTTGCAACCGAGCTTTATGCCAGACTGCTTTCGAGGTATCTTTTGCAGTCGTGCACCAATGTCGGATTGTATCCGGTCTCCAACGCCGGACTATATCCGAGGTAGTGCACCACCTCGATCATGGGCTGATTTGTATGAATTTAATTCCGATTTGTGCAATCTATTCTCTGCCGAGATGTATAGCCAATAGCCCTCAAGGTGTGTGTTGGCCTAATATCCAGGATGCACCCGAAGGATAAAATTAAACCGCTGACCCCGTTAGCCCTTGAGACTTAGGTCGATTCGTGAAATCGGCCTGAGGATCAATTCCCAGCTCGACAGCATAGTTAGGAATAGAAACACGGTGTAATATATTAGAGAAAATAGTGATCGGCGAATGGGCCCTTGAGAAAGGGTTTTGAGAAGTCGATGTAATATATTAGCTTGATGCCGGATAAGTCCCAGATGGTACCTATTATTGTTCGAAGACGCGTTTGCCCATAGTTCGGTCAAGCTGAACACTAAGCACTTTGAATTTTCTGTATTGAATAGGCAATGCAGTAGCCCCCGAGACACTGGTCGGGTGGCAACACTAGATCAGGGGATCAATGTGCCCCTTTAATATTAGTAAATGATAAGCTCGAAGCCCAGTAGCCCCCGAGCCTTAATGTGGGCACGGGTGGCCGAATTAAGGATCGATATCCGGAGTAAAATCACAAATTATGTGTAATGATTCTACATATCCAAGTAGTCTACATTATTAATGCTCGGATCCGCATTGTACAAAACTTTGTTGATCGACCATCGGCTTCAACCTCCTCAGCCAGTAGTTGGGGAGTGTTTGTCACACTTTATAAAGCCTTCATGAGGGCAAAGATTTACGACAAACAAGGTAATCCAGCCATACGGTTTTATAAATAAAGGTATGCAGAGAGAATGTTATATTACTATGTAATGTAAAAAACATCTTCCAAAGAAAATAATCCCGCTATCGGTTCCTTTCTTGGGGTTGTCATGCCGACCATGATCATGAAACCTCACCTCCGATCAATGCGGGAGAAAAATATTGAGGATTTAGTTTGGGGAAAGTTCCCGAACTATGTGGTCTTTAGTGAACCTAAATTTTCACTTACGTCGTTGCTGACCAATTATATCCTTTAAGATCGCTAGATTTCGGCTTCACCCAGTCTGAGGTACTAACTCAGATGACCTGGTAGTAACAATCACATAGGTGCTCCCTTTACCGCCTAGCCGAACAATCGGGAATGTAGGGCTAAGCACAGGAGCCAGGCAACCCAGCTTGGCCAAAATCTTAAGTCAAATTGATGCATATTTATGGCTTTATAATGATAATTACGGAAGGCAGCACTTGTATACTGAATACAAACACTGATGATATATGTTTATTTTGATTCTGTTGCGACTGTTTATCAGTTGAAAGTGACCCATCATCCGCTTCTACCCCTTTGTAGATACTACGCAGGGTGTTTCCACAGTAATAAGACAACCCTTAGCTGACGTCTCGGTGCCCGGAGGCGGTTGTGTTAGCGGAAACAAGGCAATCAGATATGCAGGCTTTATAACTTTCACTTAGTCATAGGAGCTTTAAACTGGGGAAGCTAGCTACGAGCCCCCGGTTAGTGTTCGGCACCGACCGAAGTCTAGCCACTAACACTTCGGCCAATGTTATGAAAGGCCCATCATTTAACACGGGGTAATCGGTATCGATCTATAGTTTGACACCGTCATCGGATCACTGAGCAGTTTATGCCCGTTGTGACAGTCAGTTTTCGGCTTTCTCCACTGAGGTGCTTAACCATTCGAGCTGGAAGCACAATCGCAGTGGTTCTCTCTTTGCACACCTAACCGAACAAAGCAAAATGTAGGAGGCAAGCACAGGAGTCGGGCAACCCAACTATTGACCGAAGACACAATTCGAAACCGATGCATATATAGCAATACCCGAGAGTGTTTTTTCCGAATCTCTAAAGGTGTCCGGCATTACACTGCAAGACTTATGCTGGAAACACACAAATAGTTTAATAGTGCCATAGGCTTGGAAAAGCAAAAACTTCAGTAAAAACTTTACGCCCGAACTAAATTGTCATTTGGTGCCAATCCGAAAATCGCTCTTATTTTTGTGCTTCTGTCGTGCATTAATATGACACATTCGATCTCAAGACTTCAAGCGGGTCAGCCTATGGCTGCAACCTCCTATCCCGAAGGCGGAGTGCTCGTTAGGCCAATTTAGCAAACTAAACTCGAGCGGCACTAGAGAGAAAATAGGATATCCGGCTATTGACCATACACTCGAGTCGAGAAAGGAGTGGTAGAAAAAGACTTTGCAACGACTAGGAACAAAACAATTGTTATAGAATGGCTCGTACAAATTTAAGAGCCCCCAGTTAACTTGGGTAAAGGAAGCGTTTTTAATAAATGAAGTAATTAACAAACTAAGTTTTTTTATTTAACATAAATATAAAGTTTGGTCGAACCGAACGAGAATTTAAAAAACTGAGCAAGGAAGCGACTTAGCTGGTTAATGAGCTCGTTGTCGATGCGCAACCTGAGCTTACGGTGGACGAGGTCCCAGCCCCCAAGCCGGTCCAGAGGTGGCGGATTACAGAGCTCGGCATTCCAAAGTGGTGACATAGCACGACCAATGTGGCGAGGTGGAACCCCCAGTCCGACCGAGGCAGTGGAGCAGGCCGGCAGTAAGACGCCGAAGTCCCCGGCGTGGTTTAATGAAGTGACGATGAAGCCACTAGTCCAGCCGAGGTGGCGTGGTACGTGAGTACACTGAGGTGACAGCGCTGCCCAACCCGGATCATTCCTGTGCACAGAAAAGAGTGCAATTCGAAGATAATAGTAATAATAATAATAAATTAAAAAATTCGTTGCATAATTAATAATTTATGCAAAGCGAGTATTAAAAGAAATATGGCATGTGTGCTGAACACTCGATGAGGTAGAGGCAACCGAACATATTGGTATGACAATTCGACCAACAAGGTGATCACACGAGCAGATTTACGCCAATTGGGATGACGACGTCGGCTTGCCGAAGTGACCGTGTGACGCAATCGAAGTCGATTACCTACACGTGTAAAATAGTGTAGTCCAAAAAAATATAAATATATCAAAAATCCTCACATAATTAATTTATGCAAATTAATTTTTAAAGAGATGTGGCCTGGCGTCGAAGCCAATGTCGATGCGGGGCGTCGGCGTGGCAAATCTTGAATTTGCAGGGCGGTCCTAGTTCCCGATGTGGCATTCGCCGAAATGCGGATGGGAAAATGACTGAACCATCACACAACCATCGTTAATGCGGCCAGCATTTGACAGTCTTGTGTACAGAGGGTAGAACAAACTAGAGTAATATTCCTCGGGAAAAATAAGCCCATGCAAGCAAAAAATTAGTATAAATAATAGCACCTGGTTTATTTGTTGTAGCAATCCAAAGAGACACACGCGGGAATTTATGGATTTGCATCTAGTAATAGTACTAGTGCCAGCGCTAGCTTGATGTTGTGTGCGCGTGCTCGGCCAGGACGCGACGAAGCGAAGCCCCTGGTCCAGCTAACGTGACGAAGCTGGTCGGCTGGTGATGTCGAAGTCTCCGGAGTAGGTCGATGAAGAGATGGCGAAGCTCCCGGTCTAGCCGAGCTGACGCAGCAGGTCGGTAAGGTGACGTTCCAGCCACCGTACCAGCCGAGGTGACGAAGCAGTTCAACGTGGCAGACATCGGTTTGAAGAAGTTACGGCTTGGCCATGCCGACGTTGGGCATAACTTGTGACGCGGTCAATGCCGAATTGATGAAGTGACCGAGCGGCGATGTCGGCGTGTTTGACCTATGCAATCCATCGGGGATGGTGTTGGGGATGATTTAGCCTTCGCGATGCTGAACTCTTGTTAGGCTTGCCGAGCTAATGATCCGATAAGGTTAGGCTCGACTCGATGAAGCAATGATCTGTCTAGCGTAGGTCGGCACACATGGAGCAAGGGCTAGTTTGACACCGGCACGACGGTGAGGATTACTTCCGAAAAGGAGAAAAATTTGCGAGCATGTGTTCAGAAACAAAACACAATTCCCTAGAGATTCTTCCAAAAAGGTTGCCCAATATCCCGTTCATGAAAAAAGATGAACTCAGGTCGGATTCGTATTCGCGCAGAAAATAGATTCGGAAAGTGATGCACTAATCGGAAGGTTCCCGGAGTTTGAATAGTCGGATTGAGCTGAAATTTTGAGAGGTGGTAGATATGGAAATTCCACAGAAGATAAACAGTTGGATCTTCCAAATAACCTCCGAGAAAGGCTCAGGAGACCACGCACTAAACTCATCCAGATTCTCGTCCAGACTCGACAGGCCTTAGGTATATCATAGATCGCCCGAGATTCCTCCATCGGAAGGCGACAAAATTTTATAGGGTCGTTGTATACTCAATTCCACACAATTACACCAAAGGGTTCATCAAATCGACTCTTGAGAAGATGGTGACAGCGAAAACAAGTTTGTTGTACAGAAAAAACTGTGCGATCAAACGAGGATAATGTTGACGATGAGCCCCCAGGCTCCATGGACGACTTTTCCATGGTCTCGGTTGAGATTTGAGCTGATGATGATGAAAGTATCTGTTTGATCTTGATAATCTAACGTGGAGCGCGGTCCTCGGTCCAGCCAAGGTGACCAGCCAAGCCGGCGACAAAGATGCCGACATCGACCATAAAGCTCGGCTCCAATGCGTAGATCGCAACGGAGATGATCCGAATTCCCATCGCACCGTGGCGACTGCTAGCAGGCTCTCAATGAAAGCACCAATGTCGGTTCTATATCCGGTATATCTCGTAGTAGGTGTCCTAAGCTAGGCGTGTTGGAGCGATGGTAACATGGACACGGGATTTTACCCAAGTTCGGGCCCTCTTGATGGAGGTAAAACCCTACGTCCTGCTTTTGATTGTATTCATATGGAGATAGTACATAGTACAGGTATCTACCACGAGATTGTAGTAATGAATATGAGATGTTCTATTGACTATCCTGGCCTCGGTTTATATAACACACCAGAGGCCTAGGGTTTAGAGGAGTCCTTGTGTTGGGTGCCAAGTCCTATGGAATCCTCCTTGTATGCGGCATGGGTTGCCCGAAGTGGCCCATAAGTGAACTTCCATGGGGGTCTTCGGCCCGATCCAGCTGGTCGGGAGACGACATGGTGAGTACCCCCTAGTCCAGGACACCATCACTAGAGCTTCTAACAACAAGCCTCATGGTTCTGGTAGGGAATGTGCCTCCTTCGTGGATGAAATGATATTCATTGCCTCTTATTGTTTTCGATTTTTTTCTAGTGGCAACATAGACAAATAGGAGTGTCGTGTTAAAATTTAGAATTGCGGTGTTCGTTTGGACATTTTTATACATTAACCGAGTTTTTCAGGCATTTTATGTGCATAATTCAAATTTGAACTACATGCACATGCTCTAGTGCAGAAAAATGGCTTGACAAATCAAATGTGTGTCCTTGGGTGCATGCTTAGGTCCCATGCAAGAAATGGGAATGAATTTCAAACACTAGGGCACCGTTGCTTGTCGGCAAAACGTTAAGATACTTTATGTTTAAATTCTAGTAAATCCAAAACTCGTCTGAATTTCATGGAACTTGGCATGCTATCATGGAATGGCACCCGACATGATGTGGTATTTTTGTGTCCAATTTGAGAGAAGCCGCACTCGAATAACAACCAACAAAGACATTTCAAAACAAATAGCTGCCAATTTAACATCTCAAACGTTTGTATAATTTAAATCATGTAAGTTCTGTTAACCATTCATGTGACGCCACGCATCACACTTTTAATGGCTAGGAGGTGGCGTGTGGACAGCTGCTTGAGTAGACGGGAGGCGTGTGAGTGCAGTCCACTGCGGAGGCTGGCCGGGAGGTGTGCAAGTTGTCCTCCAATGCACAGACTCACCGGCAAGCATGCGAGCTGTACGCTGCGCAGGCTCACAGAGAAGCGAGCCCTTTGACTTCCATGGCCGCCCACCTTGCTCGCATCCTATCCATTAATGGCGCCCGAGCTACTATTTAATACGGGCATCCTTACTGTTCTCCTCCCATTCCCCTCTCGCAGACCTCCACCAATGCCATGGAGTAGAAGGATCATCTGCCACTAGTCTTCCAGTTTGGTGAAGTTGACTCCGAGGCAGACGAGATAGAAAATAAGGAGGAATGGGGCCTCATGGACATGGCCTTGAACGAGCTGCCCGCGGCCGGTGCTGCCCCCGCGCTCGTCCCAGCTCCGATCCCCGCGCTCGCACCAGCGACCATCCTCGTAGCATTGACAGGTTGGTCGCCGAGAACTATCGCAGAGATGGAAGCTGTGGGAGTGATCGAGGTCCCCGTGAACCTGTCTGAGCTCGTGTACATGCAAGCGCCAGCGCCCATGCATGTGTGCGCCCCTGCACCAACCGCGGCGCCGGTCCCCGTGTGTTTGCCTGCACTCGTCGCGCCCGTTCCTGTGCATGCGCCCCTCAGCGTCATGGGACACCGCCTTCGATCGCTACCTCGCAACGCGTGAGTTGTCGTCCTCCCGCGCCCCGCCCGTCGATCACGCTATGACATGATGTTTGATTTCCAAGTGAAGAACATTATGTGCTGGCTTGAAGACTTTAACAATGGTGTCCCGGAGGACGACAACGACAATGCCGGCGCGGCACGCCGCCTTCGCCACCGTCGGAATTAGTTTTTTGGGTTTCATACTGTATCTCGATTGTATGAATATAAATTCGTAGTGTGACTGAATGAAATATATGGTTTAAACGAACTTGCATTTTTCTCTTTGGATGTACAGACTTATCAAGCGATTTAAAAAGAACGTGAATGGTTTTTAAATATAAAACACTCATCGCAAACGTTTTAGATAGAACACCCATATGAAAACCGACAACTTCCCAGTAAGCCAAGGGAAAATATGCCGAGAAGGATTTGTGCAGCTCTTTATCGCAAACATTTTAGATAGAACACTCGTACACAAACCGACAGCTTTCCCAGTAAGCTAAGGAAAAATATACCAAGTAGGATTTGTACAGCTCTTCATTGCAAACATTTTAGATAGAACATCCATATGCAAAGTGAGATCTATGGTCTTCCCCAGTAAGCCAAGGGAAATTCGCCGCGCGGGATTTGTGCATCTCTTCAACACAAATAGTTCAGATTGAAGAAGGTATGCAAAGCGAGACTTCGCCATTAAGCCAAGAGAAAATTTGGCATGTAGGACTTGTACATCCCTTCAACACAAATGGTTTTTTTGGATGACCCTTGTGCAACACGTACAGACAATTTGGTAAAATTTGCATCTGTCATATTGGGTATATTTCCATTTGTCAAGCTGGAAAGATTGACATTTGTTGATCTAGTAACATTGCACTTTCTCAATCCTGTAACACTACCATTTGTCAAAAATTGCAGCTAAAAATCAGTAGCACTATCGAAATTTTGCAACTAAAATTCAGTAAGCATAGATTTCATTCATAGATTAAGCAGTCGTTATTTGTACAAACAATTCAACTCGACAGCTGAACTGACTAAACTTTTCCCCATTTGTTGCCAACCACGTACCGAAATAGCTAGTTCAACTATATATACTAGCTAAGTTTAAGTGTGTTGTATAGTTCAACCACATCTATAGTCAGATGAACTGAACAAAATAGCCCCTCAATACTACTACGGAGGGGCTTTGTACTACTTCCAGCAGCTTCTCCTCTGTCGAGCGCGCTCAGTAAGAGGCAAAGGAGGAGTAGCCTACCGACGAGCTGGACAACTGGAATCCGGTGCTCGCCGCTGCTGCACCTTTAGTGACACTCACCTCGAATGCCCTCTACCACTCTAGATTGCCTGCTCAACGAGGCACTCCTCCTCCTCCCACAGGAATCGATGTAGCGCACAAGGTCGTTGACGCACATGCGGGACTCCACCTCCACCTCCCACCTTTGGGCAGCGGTGGCGGAGCGGGTGATGACACCAGCGGTTGACGGTGCGCTGGCGGCCATGGCGGCCGACGATGGGGTGGCGGCCACGACCGCCACCTCCCGCCTTTGTGCCGCGGCGGCGGAGCGGGTGATGGCCATGATGGTCGACAGTGGGGTGGCGGCCACAACGCTCACCTCCCGCCTTTGGGCCACGGTGGCGGAGCAGGCAATGGCCCTGGCTTTCAACGGTTGTGTGGTGGCCACGGGGGCAGACAGTGGGTTGGCGGCAACGGCGGCCGGCAACAGCTGCCGACGGGTAGCGGTGGCGGAGCCTGTGGTCAGTGTTGCACGCACCCCCAACAGGATGCCACGCGCACTACACTACGCTGAGGATTGTCCTCTGATGACGGCGGAGTGGCTGAGCGATGATGGACAAGTGCCATTGGTGATTGCGGGAGAAGCAGATGAGATAAGCTACAGGGAGGGAGGGGAAAACGTGACACATGACTCGCCAGCCGTGAGGGTTTATATAGCAGGCCGGTGAGCATTGGGATTTTGGGGGATTTCATCGAGTCGGGCGGGAAGCTTGCGTGGCTATGTGTGGGAACCTGCACGGTTGCGCGGTAACGGGCTAACCACGATTCATTGGCACCACTTCGAGCCACTGTTTGGCCAAAAGAACGCCCATGTGCACTGCTCAAGCTTGCGCTTGAAGCCGTTGATACGTCTCCAACGTATCTATAATTTTTGATTGCTCCATGCTATTATATTATTTATTTTGGATGTTAATGGGCTTTATTTTACACTTATATATCATTTTTGGGACTAACCTACTAACCAGAGGCCCGGCCCAAATTGCTGTTTTTTGCCTATTTTAGGGTTTCGAAGAAAAGGAATATCAAACGGAGTCCAAACAGAATGAAACCTTCAGGAACGTGATTTTCTCAACAAACGTGATCCAGGAGACTTGGAGTGGCCGTCAAGAAACAAGGGAGGAAGGCACGAGGCAAGGGGGCGCGCCTACCCCCTGGGCACACCCTCCACCCTCGTGGGCCCTCCGTTGCTCCACCGACGTACTTCTTCCTCCTATATATATCCACGTACCCCCCAAACATCCAAGAGCACCACGAAAACCTAATTCCACCGCCACGACCTTCTGTACCCGAGAGATCCCATCTTGGGGCCTTTTCCGGAGCTCTGCCGGAGGGGGCATTGATCACGGAGGGCCTCTACATCAACTCCATGGCCTCTCCGGTGATGTGTGAGTAGTTTACTTCAGACCTACGGGTCCATAGTTATTATCTAGATGGCTTCATCTCTCTCTTTGGATCTCAATACAAAGTTCTCCTCGATTTTCTTGGAGATCTATTCGATGTAATCTTCTTTTGCGGTGTGTTTGTCGAGATCCGATGAATTGTGGGTTTATGATCCAGATTATCTATGAACAATATTTGATTCTCCTCTGAATTCTTTTATGTATGATTGGTTTATCTTTGCAAGTCTCTTTGAATTATCAGTTTGGTTTGGCCTACTAGATTGATCTTTCTTGCAATGGGAGAAGTGCTTAGCTTTGGGTTCAATCTTGCGGTGTTCGATCCCAGTGACAGAAAGGGAACCGATACGTATTGTATTGTTGCCATCGAGGATAAAAAGATGGGGTTTATATCATATTGCATGAGTTTATCCCTCTACATCATGTCATCTTCCTTAAAGCATTACTCTGTTCTCTTGAACTTAATACTCTAGATGCATGCTGGATAGCGGTCGATGTGTGGAGTAATAGTAGTAGATGCAGGCAGGAGTCGGTCTACTTGTCTCGGACGTGATGCCTATATACATGATCATACCTAGATATTCTCATAACTATGCTCAATTCTATCAATTGCTCGACAGTAATTCATTTACCCATCATAATACTTATGCTCTTGAGAGAAGCCACTAGTGAAACCTATGGCCCCCGGGTCTATCTTCCATCATATTAAACTTCCAATACTTAGTTATTTCCTTTGCCATTATTTTACTTTGCATCTTTATTTCTCTTTATCATAAAAATACCAAAAATATTATCTTATCATATCTATCAGATGTCACTCTCGTAAGTGACCGAGAAGGGCTTGACAACCCATTTATCGCGTTGGTTGCAAGGTTCTGATTTGTTTGTGTAGGTGCGTGGGACTTGAGCGTGATCTCCTACTGGATTGATACCTTGGTTCTCAAAAACTGAGGGAAATACTTACGCTGATTTACTGCATCACCCTTTCCTCTTCAAGGGAAAACCAACGCAGGGCTCAAGAGGTAGCAAGAAGGATTTCTGGCGCCGTTGCCAGGGAGATTCACGCCAAGTCAAGTCAAGATTTGACTCCCACAACGAGTCATTTTTGGTGCCATTACCAAGTCAAAGTATACCAAGTACCCATCACAAACTCTTATCCCTCGCATTACATTATTTGCCATCTGCCTCTCGTTTTTCTCTCCCCCACTTCACCCTTGTCGTTTTATTCGCCCTCTCTTTCCATCCACCTTTTCCTTCTTCTTGCCTTATGTGTGCTTGTTCTTTTTGCAAACTATTGCCATCATGTCTGAAACTGGGGAGGTTATCGTTGATAAGGATAATAATATGGAAAATTTTGATGCTTTTGATGACCCTCCTGAAAATCCTACTATTTGACATACTAAAAAGTTTCAGATTGGTAGTGGTAATATTATTGGGAAGGGAGTTATCCAAGATTTATTTACTTGTGCCAGTGCTTTGCCTTCTATGGGTAGTTCTATCCTTCATAGGACTAGTAGTCTTGTGGACTCTATCGCCATGCTTGTAGTTGAACTTGAAAGGCAATTTATGCACATGCATCCTTGCATAGAAAGGATTTTCCTAGAATTTTCTAATATTGAGCATTCTTCTATTAAGCATGTCGCTACTATATTTTTGGCTCATGAGTTCAGATTTATAATAAAAGAGGCCAAAGAAACCTTTGTGCACTATAGGGTGGACATTGGCCGTCCTCCCATAGAGGACATCCTCTTTGATCAAGAGGAAATAATGCGTTTTCAATCTTTAGACTATGTTGCTTTTAATAAGAACCTTAGAGAAAAGGTCCCTACCAATGTTATAGTTGATAGAATTTCCGAACTTAATAATGATTTTTCTATTCGAAATAATGAGCTAGGATATTTTCTTGAGTATAGGCTCACTAAGTTTTGTCAAAAGAATGCTTATAATGATGAACTGGTTGTGCAATATGAAGGGCCAAAGGAGGAACCTATACCTCCCAAAATTGATCTTGGGGACTTCTGTCCCATTAAATTTAGCCCTTTTGATTATTTTTCCTTGCCTCAAAGAAAACTTGTTGCTGAACGTAGAGAATATGAAATGAGTTTTCGTGATTTATCCTATTATTATGGCAATACCTAGATCTATCTTCGCTTTTATGCCTAGCTAGGGGCGTTAAACGATAGCGCTTGTTGGGAGGCAACCCAATTTTATTTTTATTCCTTGTTTTTTGCTCCTGTTTAGTAATAAATAATTTACCTAGCCTATGTTTTGGTTGTGTTTTTTGTGTTTAATTAGTGTTTGTGCCAAGTAGAACCGTTGGGAAGACTTGGGGAAAGTCTTTTTGATCTTGCTATAGAAAACAGAAACTTTAGCGCTCACGAGAATTGCTGCCATTTTTATTTGGAAGGTGATATTTAGTTAATTCTTTTTGAGATGATTAATAGATAAATTCCTCACGTCCAGAAATTTATTTTAGAATTTTTGGGGTTCCAGAACTTGCGTTAGCTACAGATTACTACAGACTGTTCTGTTTTTGACAGATTCTGTTTTCTTATGTTGTTTTCTTATTTTGATGAATCTATGGCTAGTAAAAGAGTTTATAAACCATAGAGAAGTTGTAATACAGTAGGTTTAACACCAATATAAATAAAGAATGAGTTCATTACATACCTTGAAGTGGTGTTTTGTTTTCTTTCGCTAACGGAGCTCACGAGATTTTCTATTTTGAGTTTTGTGTTGTGAAGTTTCAAGTTTTGGGTAAAGATTTGATGGATTATGGAACAAAGAGTGGCAAGAGCCTAAGCTTGGGGATGCCCATGGCACCCCAAGGTAAAATTCAAGGACACCAAAAAGCCTAAGCTTGGGGATGCCCCGGAAGGCATCCCCTCTTTCGTCTTCGTCTATCGGTAACTTTACTTGGAGCTATATTTTTATTCACCACATGATATGTGTTTTGCTTGAAGCGTCTTGTATGAATTGAGTCTTTGCTTTTTAATTTACCACAATCATCCTTGCTGTACACACCTTTTGAGAGAGACTCACATGATTTGAAATTTATTAGAATACTCTATGTGCTTCACTTATATCTTTTGAGCTATATAGTTTTTGCTCTAGTGCTTCACTTTTATCTTTTAGAGTACGGTGGTGGATTTATTTTATAGAAACTATTGTTCTCTCATGCTTCACTTATATTATTTTGAGAGTCCTTTAGAACAACATGGCAATAATAAAAACTTTCATATAAGTGCATTGAATACTATGAGAAGTTTGATACTTGATAATTGTTTTGAGATATGGAGATGGTGATATTAGAGTCATGCTAGTTGAGTAGTTGTGAATTTGAGAAATACTTGTGTTGAAGTTTGTGATTCCCGTAGCATGCACGTATGGTGAACCGTTATGTGATGAAGTCGGAGCATGATTTATTTATTGATTGTCTTCCTTATGAGTGGCGGTCGGGGACGAGCGATGGTCTTTTCCTACCAATCTATCCCCCTAGGAGCATGCGTGTAATACTTTGTTTCGATAACTAATAGATTTTTGCAATAAGTATGTGAGTTCTTTATGACTAATGTTGAGTCCATGGATTATACGCACTCTCACCCTTCCACCATTGCTAGCCTCTCTAGTATCGCGCAACTTTCGCCGGTACCATAAACCCACCATATACCTTCCTCAAAACAGCCACCATACCTACCTATTATGGCATTTCCATAGCCATTCCGAGATATATTGACATGCAAATTTCCATTGTTCCATTATTATGACACGCTTCATCATTGTCATATTTCTTGCATGATCATGTAGTTGACATCGTATTTGTGGCAAAGCCACCGTTCATAATTCTTCATACATGTCACTCATGCATCATTGCACATCCCGGTACACCACCGGAGGCATTCACATAGAGTCATATTTTGTTCTAAGTATTGAGTTGTAAGTAAATAAAGTGTGATGATCATCGTTATTAGAGCATTGTCCCAAGTGAGGAAAGGATGATGGAGACTATGATTCCCCCACAAGTCGGGATGAGACTCCGGACAAAAAAAAAGAGGCCAAAGAAAAAAAGAGAAAGAAGGCCCAAATAAAAAATGGGAGAAAAAGAGAGAAGGGACAATGTTACTATCCTTTTTCCACACTTGTGCTTCAAAGTAGCACCATGTTCTTCATATAGAGAGTCTCCTATGATATCACTTTCATATACTAGTGGGAATTTTTCATTATAGAACTTGGCTTGTGTATTCCAATGATGGGCTTCCTCAAAATGCCCTAGGTCTTCGTGAGCAAGCAAGTTGGATGCACACCCACTTAGTTTCTTTTGTTGAGATTTCATATACTTATAGCTCTAGTGCATCCGTTGCACAGCAATCCCTACTCACTCACATTGATATCTATTGATGGGCATCTCCATAGCCATTTGATACGCCTTGTCAATGTGAGACTATCTTCTCCTTTTTGTCTTCTCCACAACCACCATTCTATTCCACCATAGTGCTATATCCATGGCTCATGCTCATATATTCCGTGAAGATTGAAATTTTTTGAAAACATCAAAAGTATGAAACAATTGCTTGGATTGTCATCGGGGTCGTGCATGATTTAAATATTTCGTGTGGTGAAGATAGAGCATAGCCAGACTATATGATTTTGTAGGGATAACTTTCTTTGGCCATGTTATTTTGAGAAGACATAATTTCTTAGTTAGTATGCTTGAAGTATTATTATTATTTTTATGTCAATATTAAACTTTTATCTTGAACCTTATGGATCTGAAAATTCATGCCACAATAAAGAAAAAATACATTGAGAAATATTTTAGAAAGCATTCCACATCAAAAATTCTTCTTTTATCATTTACCTACTTGAGGACGAGCGGGAATTAAGCTTGGGGATGCTTGATACGTCTCCAACATATCTATAATTTTTGATTGCTCCATGCTATTATATTATCTATTTTGGATGTTAATGGGCTTTATTTTACACTTTTATATCATTTTTGGGACTAACCTACTAACCGGAGCCCATCCCAAATTCCTGTTTTTTTGCCTATTTTAGGGTTTCGAAGAAAAGGAATATCAAACGGAGTCCAAACGGAATGAAACCTTCGGGAACGTGATTTTCTCAACAAACGTGATCCAGGAGACTTGGAGTGGCCGTCAAGAAACAAGGGAGGAAAGCACGAGACAGGGGGCGTGCCCTCCACCCTCATGGGCCCTCCGTTGCTCCACCGACGTACTTCTTCCTCCTATATATATCCACGTACCCCCCAAACATCCAAGAGCACCACGAAAACCTAATTCCACCGCCGCAACCTTCTGTACCCGAGAGATCCCATCTTGGGGCCTTTTCCGGAGCTCTTCCGGAGGGGGCATTGATCACGGAGGGCCTCTACATCAACTCCATTGCCTCTCCGGTGATGTGTGAGTAGTTTACTTCAGACCTACGGGTCCATAGTTATTAGCTAGATGGCTTCATCTCTCTCTTTGGATCTCAATACAAAGTTCTCCTTGATTTTCTTGGAGATCTATTCGATGTAATCTTCTTTTGCGGTGTGTTTGTCGAGATCCGATGAATTGTGGGTTTATGATCCAGATTATCTATGATTAATATTTGATTCTCCTCTGAATTGTTTTATGTATGTTTGGTTTATCTTTGCAAGTCTCTTCGAATTATCAGTTTGGTTTGGCCTACTAGATTGATCTTTCTTGCAATGGGAGAAGTGCTTAGCTTTGGGTTCAATCTTGTGGTGTTCGATCATAGTGACAGAAAGGGAACCGACACGTATTGTATTGTTGCTATTGAGGATAAAGAGATGGGGTTTATATCATATTGCATTAGTGTATCCCTCTACATCATGTCATCTTCCTTAAAGCATTAATCTGTTCTCTTGAACTTAATACTCTAGATGCATGCCGGATAGCGGTCGATGTGTGGAGTAATAGTAGTAGATGCAGGCAGGAGTCGGTCTACTTGTCTCGAACGTGATGTTTATATACATGATCATACCTAGATATTCTCATAACTATGCTCAATTCTATCAATTGCTCGACAGTAATTCGTTTACCCACTGTAATACTTTGCTCTTCAGAGAAGCTACTAGTGAAACCTATGGCCCCCGGGTCTATCTTACATCATATTAATCTTCCAATACTTAGTTATTTCCTTGCCGTTATTTTACTTTGCATCTTTATTTATCTTTATCATAAAAATACCAAAAATCTTATCTTATCATATCTATCAGATCTCACTCTCTTAAGTGACCGAGAAGGGCTTGACAACCCCTTCATCGCGTTGGTTGCGAGGTTCTTATTTGTTTGTGTAGGTGCGTGGGACTTGAGCGTGATCTCCGACTAGATTGATACCTTGGTTGTCAAAAACTGAGGGAAATACTTACACTGCTTTACTGCATCACCCTTTCCTCTTCATGGGAAAACCAACGCAGTGCTCAAGAGGTAGCAGCCGTCTGTGGCAACAGGGTGATAAGATGTGCGAGAGGAGGACGAAATGACACGTACACATACGGTTAATAAAAAAACATTTACGATTTAATTACCTACTACCCCCTCCTAGTTTTAAAGTTCTCTTTGTATTTTTGTGCCAAATTTTGACTAGAGATTTAACTAATAAAATATGAATGCATGTCGCCAAAGATTTTATCGTTGGATTCGTATTTGAACACAATTCCCAATTATATTATTTTTATAATATGCATTAACATTTTGTTAGTTAAATTTAAGGTCAAAATATGGCACAGAATATAAAGGGGGCTAATAGACCAAGACGGAGGTAGTAGCACACGGCCGCTCTCTACGCAGCGTCGCGAATGATTGTTCGGCCACCGTGTGATGTGGAACGCGATGTAGTTTCACATCATGCTACTGGCTCGCAACTGTCGGCCGGCTTGTAGACGATTATTCCCTGCATGTTCAACTACTCTATGCGTGTGGTTGCTCGAGGTTGAGGCGGCAACGGCGCGCTCTGCTGTCGCGTCCCTCCGCGCGCTTTGCCCGCATCGCTCCACACGTGCTTCCACTATTTGGGGCCGGCGCACGATCACGTACGTTCGTGCTACCATTATGCATGCGGTTGTGCCGAGCGCGGTGCAACGATGCAGTTCCCCACTGCCAAAATTGCCAGGTGGAAGTGCCAAGAATCTAGGCCGCCCGACCCCCATTTATCCCCGCAGCCATTTACCTTCATCTCTCTTGCCACATAACACAATAAGCACACCTACAATCAAACATACAGAGAGGACATCCAACAGTTCCAATGGCGCTCCCCATGGCTCCAATGGCGCTCCCAGCGGCTGATGACGGCAAAGCGAGGAAGTTCAGCATGCATCACGTAGTGGACACCCACATGAGTGGGAAGGACCTCTCGGTGGTGTACAAGAATGAGCGGGTCTCGGTGGAGATCTCCATCCAAACTATGGAGAAGTTGCTTGCTTAGGACAAGTAACAAGTGGTCGGCTTCGACCTCGAGTTCACCAGCGGTCATGCCAGGCATGATCAGAAGGTTGTCGTCGCCCAGTTGTGTGTGTGAGATAATGTCCTCGTCTACCACTACCACCTGGCCACAAGGCCTTGCGAGGGTTTCGCCAGGTTTATCAACAACCCCGACTACAATTTCGCTACGGTGGACACCACCAACGATCTAAAAGCGCTCGATGTTTCGGGCTTAACCTGCCAGAATCTTGTCAACATCTGTGACCACTACAAGGTCTAGGGATGTGATATGTCTCCAACGTATCTATAATTTATGAAGTATTCACGGCATGTTTACAACAATTTTATATGGTTTTGGTATGATTTGCATGGAACTAACCCGGACTGACGCTGTTTTTACCAGAACTACCATGGTGTTGTTTTTTGTGTAGAAATGGAAGTTCTCCAACTGAGCTGAAAGTTTTTGATGATTTTTTGGAAAAAAGAGACCCCCAAACCTTCATGGGAGGGCCAGAAGAGCCAAGAGGAGGGCACAACCCACCAGGGCGCACCTGGTGGGGCCTAGCTTACCCGGGGGGTTGTGCTCACCTCGAGGCCCATCTTAGCATGAAACCAACGCCAAAAATTCCTACAAATAGAGAAACCATCAGAAATAACCCTAGATCAGACGTTCCGCTGCCGCAAGGGTCTATAGCCACCGAAAACCAATCTAGACCCCGTTCCGACACCCTACCGGAGGGGGGAATAATCTCCGGTGGCCATCTTCATCACCCCGGCGGCCACCATGATGAGGAGGGAGTAGTCCACCCTTGGGGCTGAGGGTTTGTACCAGTAGCTATGTGTTTAATCTCTCTCTCTCTCTCGTGTTCTTGAGATGGCACGATCTTGACGTATCGTGGGCTTTGTTAATATAGTTAGATCATATGGTGTTTTCCCCTCTCTATCTTGTTGTGATGAATTGAGTTTTTCCCTTTGAGATTTCATTATTATCGGATTGAATACTTTTATGGATTTGAGAGCACTTGATATATGTCCTGCAAATGAATACTCATGGTGACAATGGGGTATTATTTTGATCCACTTGATATATGTTTTGGTACTCAACTCACGGATTCCCGAGGTGACATTGGGGTAATCTACGCATAGGGGTTGATGCACGTTCTTGTCTTTGTTTCTCCGACAGAAATCTTGGGGCAGTCTTTGAAGTTCTTTGTGTTGGACTGAGTATTATGAATCTGAAATTATTTGGTGTTATTTTAGTATGAACTCTTGGATAGATCGATCGGAAATAATAGCTTTGAGGTGGTTTTGTACCCTACAAACGATTTCTTCTTATGCTCTCCACTAGATAGGAACTTTGGAGTGATTCTTCATCGCACTTTGAGGGGTGGTTATATGATCCAATTATATTAGCACTGTTGAAAGATTTCACTAGCGAAAGTATGGACCCTAGGCCTCATTTTCAAGCATTGCAATACCATTTTTGTGCCCGTTTACTATTTGCTACCTTGCTGTTTTTATTTATTCAAATTATAAAAATATATTTGTACCATCAATATTACACTTCTATCACTATCTCTTCGCCGAAGTAGTGCACCTATACAAATTACCATTGTATTTGGTGTGTTGGGGACACAAGAGACTTTTTATTATTTGGTTGCAGGGTTGTTTGAGAGAGACCATCTTCATCCTACACCTCCCACGGATTGATAAACCTTCGGTGATCCATTTGAGGGAAAATTGCTACTTTCCTACAAAACTCTGTGCTTGGAGGCCCAACATGTGTCTACAAGAATAAAGTTGCGTAGTAGACATCAAGCTCTTTTCTGTTGGAGATATGCCCTAGATGCAAGCATGTATGATGATATTTCCTATGTGTTTATGAATAAAGATAGTCCTTGGACATTGTCAATGATGTGTATCAGTAAGTACGTGACATGTTTGTGGGACTATGCATTGTATGATGACTGTCCTAAAAGGTCCCTAGTCGAAAGGGCTATGTGGATGTGCAACCAACTAGACTAGCATATGACACGGTCGATGGTTTGGTCTCACTAGCCATGGAGCATTAGATGCCAACCGGATAATATGGACTTCGAAGGATCTATTACGTTGGATCCGAGTCGAGATAAGGTCCAAGTCGGACAGACCCAACTATGAGACGCATCGATATGTCATATGTGAGTCTCTAGTACAATATACGTTCTATGTCCTAAGACCTGAGCTAGCGCATGAACTCGGGATGGTGACAGACTTGCTTTGGGCCAACCAAACGCTACTCCGTGACTGGGTAGTTAAAAAGGTAGGTTTCGGGCTTGTCCAGACCGATGCTGCGAGATATGGTCGAGCAAGATGGGATTTGCCCCTCCAATCAGGAGAGATATACTCTGGGCCCCTCGTGTGATCCGACCAGGATAAGCATGGCCATGCGACAAGGATTATGAGATAATCTGGTTTGTGGTCTGCATCACTGGAACGAGAAAGAGGTCGGGCTACCACAAGGATGACAGACTTGCCTTGAGCCCGACAACATATATCGTGTGGCAAAAGGAATGGAAGTGTGACGTACAGGTTCGCCTAACCAGCTTGAACGTCTGCTTGGTGGTCGGCATGCCTTGCTAGAGGTCGCTACCAGCCATGTAGTCCGGAGGTGATCCAAACTGTGACCAAGCCGACTTGAACCTAAGGGGTTGCACGCTTAAGGGAAGGAACCTAAGAGGTCGGATCCGAGGACACTGGTTGGATGTGATCCGAGCTGTATTCGGATTGTGGCCGAGTAGACTTATGGGCTTTAGGGTCTGTGCAAGGCCCAACTGTTGAGCCCACACCGGACGCCTATATAAAGTGGGGTGCAGCACACTCATATAGTTGACCGCAACGGCGCTGTCACTAGGGTTTGCATGTGTTGCGAATAGACACCTCCACTCGCCGCCGGTTGTGTGATTGGACCTAGCAGTCCACCGCACGATGTTCCTCCTGCACGAGCGGATATCGTTAGAGGCGGCGCACTTGCGCCGCTCCGGCGAACCTGTACGTGGGAACCGACTACCGGCTATACGAGGGAGATCGAACAAGGAGAAGACAATCCACGCGGACGCGCTGCCCCAACTCTTCTTTCGCTGCACGGCACTGCGCGTCTAGTGGTAACGAATGGTGATCCATCTCTCGTAGCATGTTCTTGGTTGTTCTGCGCATAGGAAAAATTTAATTTGCAGTCGACGCACCCTACCGTAGAACCCAATAGTGGTATCAGAGCCTCTGCTATAGGATTTGGATTCAGATCGTATGCATATTAGATATGTGGAGGCGATAGATGAGATCTGTTGTCGCTGATAAGATCGGCTGTGTGCACGGTTGATGAGATCAACTGCACATGGGGATCGATGTGGCTATGTTTTCTGATGATCGAAATCGATGAGGTCGTGACACAACCTACCCCTGTTCTTCTTGAAGCAGGATCGCCGTGTGCGTAGCGCCTTGTATTTCGTACACGATCACTCAAAACCAGTAGAATGCGATTCTATGCATAACTTTATTTTGCAGGGTTTGATGTGAATAGTATGGCTCACGTGTATGTGATGCATGTGTGTAAATTATACATGGCCTACGTGTCATGTTTGTCAGCCGGCAGGAGCCAAAGTGTTGTCATTATATTGTATAACGACCTGCGTGTCGACTTGTGACTCTATGTAAAATTCATTACTAGTTGTAGTATTTGGATAATAGAGATCATGTTGGTGGCTTGGCGTCCCGGCGCGACAAACAAGATGGAGTTCCTAGATGGTCATCGAAGTCGGAGCCAACCTAGAAGGACATCCATGAAGGAGCCATACTATTTCACAATATATGTTTTACTTGTGATTGTTATGCTTCTTTGTTTCTATGCATGTTACAATGGTAGAAAGATCCCTCATGAATATCAAGTAAATTTCCATTCCCGATGTTGCACCTTCACACGTCAAGTACGTCTAGTAGTGGGCTCATAAAATTGGGGTGCTCCTTGGTGTCCTTGAACTGAAGGGTTCGTGTCAGACACGGACATGCACTGCATTAGGTTAACTTGACAAGGCTATCAAAACAGTTTTGGGCCTTGTGGCAAAAGAGGCCGGGAGCCGGGATATGAGATACCTACCCGACCGACAGGAGTCGTATAGAGATACGATTAGCAAGGAGTTTCTTACCGGATAGGCATGTTGTCTAGCAGTGATGCTAAAGCTCACTAGTCGCATGTGCTAGTAGGATCCTGAATCACTGAGAGTTTGCGGAGGGATGCTGACTTCAATGGGAGTATTTCTGTTTAAGGCTAGAATTACTCTATATAAACACGTTGCTTACTGATTGCATATTTTTCTGTTGTAGATCAATGGCACCACCTTCTCAACCCAACTTTGCATTGAAATCAATTCTGGAAAAGGATAAAGTGAATGGAACAAACTTTACTACCTGGTATGGAAATTTGAGAATTGTTCTCAAGCATGATAAAAAGGAACATGTTCTAGAGGATCCGCTTCCAGAGGAACCTGCCAATAATGCTAGTACCACAACCAAGAATGCCTACCAGAAACTCGTTGATGAATCAAACGAGATCAGTTGTCTCATGCTGGCTTGTATGGAGCCCAATTTGCAGCAGCATTTCGAAGATGTTGGGGATTTTGATATGATCGAGGGTCTCAAGAGCATGTTTCAGGTGCAGGCTAGGACCAGAAGGTTCAACGTCTGGCGATCCTTGATGGATTGTAAGCTGAAGGAAGGTGATCCACTGAGCCCGCATGTGATCAACATGATCGGATATGTGCAAGCTTTGGATCGGTTGGGCTTCCCGCTCTTGGATGAGCTGGCTACTGATGCAGTTCTGAATTCTATCCTGCCCAGCTATGGGACGTTCATCTCAAACTATCATATGCATGGCATGGATAAGGAGCTCACTGAATTGCATGGGATGCTCAAAGTGGCAGAGCAGGATATTAAGAAAGGCACGCATCAAGTGTTGATGGTGCAGGAAAACGGCTAAGTTCAAGAAGAGTTGGTCCAAGAAAAAGGCTAAGGCAAAGGGCACGGAGACGGTAACCTCCGCCGCTGCGCCGAAGTCTGGACCGGACTCAAATACCATTCGCTATCATTGCAAGGAAACTAGTCACTGGAAGAGGAACTATAGCAAGTGGCTTGCAGAGCATGGCAAGAAGGCCGGGAATGCTGCTTCAGGCAAAGGTACACTTGTTGCATATGTTATAGACATTTACCTTGCTGACATACCTAGCAGCTCTTGGGTATTTGATACCGGATCGGTTGTTCACATTTGCAACTCGATGCAGGGGCTGGTAAGAACTAGGTGTGTGGCACAAGGGGGGTGACATCAGGGTCGGCAACAAAGCAAGAGTTGTTGCGTTGGAGGTCGGCACGATGCAGCTCCAGCTTCCTTCTGGATTTATTTTGGAATTGAATAATTGTTATTACATTCTTGCACTTAGTCGGAACATTATTTCTACCTCATGCTTGATGAGCCAGGGTTATGAATTCAATTTAAAGGACAATGGTTGTTCGATTTATTTGAATGGTATGTTCCATGGCTACGCACCCATTGTTGATGGGTTATTTATATTGAATATAGAACAGGAACCGGTCTATAATGTGAATGTCAAGAGGCATAAGACTAATGAGATAAATCCGACATACTTCTGGCATTGCCAGCTTGGACACATTAGTCTGAAACGCATGAAGAAGCTCCATGATGATGGAATCCTAACTTCGACTGACTTTGGGTCGTTCGAGACATGCGAATCATGCTTGCTCGACAAGATGACTAAGTCTCCTTTGGCAAAGAGTTGTGAGAGGGCATCCAAACTGTTGGAACTGATACACAGTGATGTGTGTGGACCAATGAGCACAACTGCCAGAGGTGGCTATCAGTACTTCGTGACTTTTACCGACGACTTGAGTAGATATGGATATATCTATTTGATGAGGCACAAGTCGGAGACTTTTGAAAAGTTCAAAGAGTTTCAAAACGAGGTTGAGAATCAGCTCGGCAAGACTATAAAACTTCTACGATCTGATCGTGGAGGTGAGTACATGAGCCAGGAGTTTGATGATCATCTGAAAAGCAGAGGTATAGTACCTTAGCTCACACCTCCGAGTACGCCACAGAGAAATGGTGTATCGGAACAGAGGAATCAGACCTTGTTGGACATGGTTCGATCTATGATGAGCAAGTCGGATTTACCCTTGTCATTCTGGGGATACGCTCTAGAAACTGCAGCTTTCACACTTAACAGGGTACCATCAAAATCCGTAGATAAGACACCACATGAGATGTGGACCGGGAAGGCTCCCAGTTTGTCTTTTCTAAAGATTTGGGGTTGTGAAGCATTTGTCAAGCGACTTATGTCAGACAAGCTTACACCCAAGTCAGACAAATGCATATTCGTGGGATATCCGAGGGAAACCTTGGGATATAGCTTCTACAACCAGGAAGAGAACAAAGTGTTTGTTGCTCGGAACGGGGTTTTCCTTGAGAAAGAGTTTCTCAGTCGGGAGGCCTGTGGGAGGACGGTCCGACTCGAAGAAATTCGAGTACCACTCGGGGATGGCTCGGCTGGTGATGATATCATACCGGAGTCAGTCAGGGAACCCGTAGTGGAAGCGGAACCGGAATCACGGAGGTCAAAAAGATTGCGCAGAGTGCGTGATGTATTGTTGCTGGAAAGTGACGAGCTGGCCACGTATGCGGAAGCGATGGTGAGCCCAGATTCCGAGGCATGGCTGGAGGCCATGAGATTCGAATTACAGTCCATGGATGAGAATCAAGTCTGGGACTCCGCCTAGCGTAACAGCCATTGGTTGCAAATGGGTCTTTAAGAAGAAAACCGATGTGGATGGAAATGTTCAGATCCACAAAGCTCGGCTTGTCGCAAAGGGTTATGGACAAGTTCAAGGAATTTACTACAACGGGAATTACTCGCCGGTAGCGATGCTGAAGTCGGTGAGGATCGTACTAGCTATAGGTGAATATTTTGATTACGAGATATGGCATATGGATGTCAAGACAGATCCCTTCACGGAAATTTAACCGAGGACGTGTATATGATACAACCCGAGGCTTTTGTCGATCCGACTAGCACTAGTAAGGTATGCAAGCTCAAGAGATCCATTTATGGGTTGAGGCAAGCATCTCGGAGCTGGAACATTCGTTTTGATGAGGTCGTCATTGGTTTCGGCTTCATCAAAAGCAAAGAGGACTCTTGTTTATACAAGAATTTAAGTGGGAGCTCGATAGTGTTTTTGATCTTGTATGTGGATGACATACTACTGATCGGAAATGATATTTCGATGCCTAACTCGGTCAAGGAGTCATTGAATGGCAAGTTTTCGATGAAGGACCTTGGTGAGGCAATGTACATTTCAGGCATTAAGATCTATAGAGATAGATCAAGGAGGCTGCTCAGCTTAAGCCAGAGCACGTACATAGATAAAGTGTTGAAGTGGTTCAACATGAGTGAGGCAAAGAAAGGGTTCTTGCCACTCTCACATGGTATAAGGCTAAGCGAGACTTAGAGTCCTTCGACATTTGATGAGCGAAGAAGGATGAGTAGGATTTCGTATGCCTCGGCAATCGGATCCATCATGTATGCCATGATATGTACGCGTCCCGATGTTGCTTTTGCAATAAGCCTAACAAGTAGATACCAGGCCAACCCAGGTGAGAGTCACTGGGCAGCGGTAAAGACTATTTTGAAGTACCTGAAAAGGACTAAAGAGATGTTCCTAGTTTATGGAGGTGAGGAAGAGCTCGTCGTAAGAGGTTACGCCGATGCTAGTTTCCAAACCGACAGAGATGATTGTCTGTCACAGTCCGGGTTCGTGTACGTCATGAACGAAGGAGCGGTGAGCTGGATGAGTTCCAAGCAAGATACGGTGGCCGATTCTACTACAGAAGTCGAATACATTGCGGCTTGTGAAGCTGCAAAGGAAGGTGTTTGGATCCGAAACTTTCTGGATGATCTTGGTATTTTCCCAGCCTCGGTAAAACCATTGGACCTTTATTATGATAATTCTGGGGCCATCGCACAAGCCAAGGAGCCGAGGAATCACCACAAGGTCAGACCCATAGATCGGAAATATCACCTGATACGAAAGATCGTAAAGAGTGGTGATGTAGAGTTATGCAAAATTCACACGGATGCAAATGTTGCGGATCCGTTGACTAAGCCGCTTCCACAACCCAAGCATGAGGGGCACGTTAGAGCTATGGGCATTCGATGTCTATTTGATTGACTCTAGTGCAAGTGGGAGACTGTTGGAGATATGCCCTAGAGGCAATCATGTATGATGATATTTCCTATGTGTTTATGAATAAAGATACTCCTTGGACATTATCAATGATGTGTATCAGCAAGTACGTGACTTGTTTGTGGGACTATGCATTGTATGATGATTGTCCTAAAAGGTCCCTAGTCGAAAGGGCTGTGTGGACGCGCAGCCAACTAGACTAGCATATGACACGGTCGATGGCTTTGTCGCACTAGCCATGGACATTGGATGACAACCGGATAATATGGACTTGGAAGGATCTAGTCGGATTCGACGTAGTCGGATCCGGATAAGGTCCGAATCGGATAGACCCAACTATGAGACCCGGCGATATGTCATATGTGAGTCTCTAGTACAATATATGTTCTGTGTCCTAAGACCTGAGCTAGCGCATGAACTCGGGATGGTGATAGACTTGCTTTGGGCCAACCAAACGCTACTCCATGACTGGGTAGTTAAAAAGGTAGGTTTCAGGCTTGTCTAGAACCATGCTACGAGACATGATCGAGCAAGATGGGATTTCCCCCTCTAATCAGGAGAGATATACTCTGGGCCCATCGTGTGATCCGACCAGGATAAGCATGGCCATGCAACAAAGATTATTAGATAATCCGGTTTGTGGTCGGCATCACTGGAACGAGAAAGAGGTCGGGCTAGCACAAGGATGACAGACTCGCCTTGAGCCCGACAACATATATCGTGTGGAAAAAGGAATGGAAGTGTGATGTACAGGTTCACCTAACCATCTTCAACATCTGCTTGGTGGTCGGCACGCCTTGCTAGAGGCCGCTACCAACCATGTAGTCTGGAGGTGATCCGAACTGCGACCAAGCCGGCTTGAACCTAAGGGGTCACGCGCTTAAGGGACGGAACCTACGAGGTCGGATCCGAGGACACTGGTCGGATGTGATCCAAGCTGTATTCGGATTGTGGCCGAGTAGACTTATGGGCTTTAGGGTCCGTGCGAGGCCCAAGTGTTGAGCCCACGACGGACGCCTATATAAAGTGGGGTGCAGCACACTCATACAGTTGACCGCAACGACGTTGTCACTAGGGTTTGCATGTGTTGCGAATAGAGACCTCCACTCGCCGCCGATTGTGTGATCGGACCTAGCACTCCACCGCACGATGTTCCTCCTGCACGCGCGAATACCGTTAGAGGTGGTGCACTTGCGCCGCTCGGGCAAACCTGTATGTGGGAACCAACTACCGGCTGTACGAGGGAGATCGGACGAGGAGAAGATGATCCACGCGGACGCGCTGCCCCAACTCTTCTTCCACTGCACGGCACTGCGCGTCTAGTGGTAACGAACTGTGACCCATCTCCCATAGCATGTTCTTGGTTGTTCTACGGGTAGGAAAATTTTAATTTGCAGTCGACGCACCCTACCGTAGAACCCAACATTTTCTAGCGTCGTTGCCGGGGAGGTGAGTGCTTGAAGGTATATCTTTAGATCTTGCAATCTAATCTTTTAGTCTCTTGTTTATCACTAGTTTGGTTTATAAAAGAAAACTACAAAAAATGGAATTTAGGTTGCATCATATTATTCATATTTATAATGTCTTTCATGAAAATGATGGAAAGGAAAATTGTGCTCAATTTATAGAGGAAGAATTCTATAAAATGTTTGACAAAAAATCTTTGAATGATGAGCATGATCGCAATATTGTTGGTATGAACTCTTTGAATATCCAAGATGCTAATGATATGCAAAGCCATAAGCTTGGGGATGCTATGTTTGATGAAGATGATATTTTTAGTCCCCCAAGATTTGATGTGCAAATTTGTTATAATGATTGCATGCCTCCTATTTATGATGATTATAATGATGAAAGTGGATTTGTAGAGGTCATGACTTTATTTAGTGATGAATCCACCATTTTGGATGAGGCTTCAATTGACTATGATAAGAAAGTTGCTATCTATGATGATTATGGTGATGACATGTATGCTATAAAGAATAATGATAACCATGAAACTTTTCATCATGATTTTAATTTTCACTCTCATGAAATTTATTTTATTGAGTTTGCTCCCACTACTATTCATGAGAAGATATTTGCTTATGTGGAGAGTAATAAGTTTTCTATGCTTTTGTGTCATGAAAAGAATGCTTTATGTGATGGTTATATTGTTGAATTTCTTCCTGATGCTACCGAAAATTATTATGGGGGAGGAACTTATGCTTGTAGGAATTGCAATAATATCAAGTTTCCTCTCTATGTGTTGAAAATCTTGAAATTGTGCTTGTTTTTCCTTCCTATGCTAGTTGATTCTTGTTCTCATAAATTGTTTAATCACAAAATACCTATGCATAGGAAGTGTGTTAGACTTAAATGTGCTTGCCATGTTCTTCATGATGCTCTCTTTATGTTTCAATTCTTATCTTTTATGCGAGCATCATTGAAATCATCATGCCTAGCTAAAAGGCATTAAAGAAAAGCGCTTGTTGGGAGACAACCCAACACTTTTACCGACTGTTTTTGTGTGTTCACGTGATTAGGCTACTGTATTAATCATGTATTATTTCTTTTGTTTCAATAAAGTGCCAAGTAAGACCTTTGGGATGGCTTACGGTGATAGTTGATTTGATCTTGCTGAAAAACAGAAACTTTTGCGCTCAGGAAAACAATTCTCATTTTTAACTGAAGTGTGATAAAATGCTGATTATTTTTGCAGAATATTAATATACAAATTGTCCAGGCTTTCCTATTTTTTTCATAATTTTTGGAATAGCATAAGTATGGTTGGAGTACAGATTACTACAGACTGTTGTGTTTCTGACTGATTCTGTTTTCAATGCATAGTTTGCTTGTTTTCTAATCTCCTTGGCTTATATTGCTCAATCTAAATTGTGTAAATTATATGCTAAAGTAGGCATTGTGTGAGAACAATTATGAATCTTGTCTTTTACAGTACCAAAAGTGAAATGGTTTGCTCTTTATCATACTAACCTATCTCACAAAGTTCCGTTAAGTTTTGTGTGATTGAAGTTTTCAAGTTTTGGGTGAGATGTCAATATGAGGAGAATAAAGAGTTACAAGACCCTAAGCTTGGGGATTAACAAGGCACCCCAAGGTAATATTCAAGGAATATCTAAGCAACTAAGCTTGGGATGCCCTGGAAGGCATCCCCTCTTTCGTCTCCAACGTTATCGGTAACCTCACTTGGACCTAAGTTTTCATTTGTCACATGATATGAGTTTTACTTGGAGCGTCATTTTATTTTGTTAGTATTTTCTTGATATTATTTAGAATAATGTTTTGCATCTTTTATTTCAATAAAAATGTCAAGTATAGCCTTTACTATGCTTATTTTACAAGTCTACATGTTGCTGTTTAAAAGCAGAAAGTTTACCGCTGTTGCAAAAATTCCCTAGAAATGTCAGAATGTGATAAAATGTTGAAACTTTTTGAGAAATAAGCTATGATAAATTTTCTAAAGTGTGGTAAATTTTCATAATCTTTTGAGTTTAAGAAGTATTGATACTCTTGCATTCTTTACTGACTGTATTGTTTTGGCAGATTGCTGTTATGTTTGCATTGGTTGCATATGTTTGCTTTTTTAATGATTCTATTTGAGGATATGGGTATTAAATATGCAGAGGAATTTAGTATGCAATGTTGAATAATAATTTTAGTGATTTGCTAAAGCAGAGAATGATAAGGTTTTTGCATTGGTTTATACGAACTTACCTCGTGAGTTCTTGTTGAGTTTTGTGCGGATGAAGCTTTTGAGATTTAGGAAAACCGTGATATGAGAAGAATTAAGGAGACACAAACTCTCCAGCTTGGGGATGACCAAGGCATCCCAAGATAATATTTCAAGAAGTCTCAAGCATCTAAGCTTGGGGATGCCCCGGTAGGCATCCCACCTTTCTTCTTCAACAATTATCGGTTAGTATTGGTTGAGCCTAAGTTTTTGCTTCTTCACATGATGTGTGATACTCTTAGAATGTCATTTTATTTTTCTTTTGCTTGCTGTTTTAATAAAATGCTTAGATCTGAAAGTTTTTGAATAAGAGAGAGTCCTCAAATAGCTACCTATTTACTTAACTACTCGCTTGATCTTCACTTTTTTTGGAGTAGCTTGTCATTTGCTCTAGTGCTTCACTTATATCTTTTTGAGCATGTCGCGCTTTAGTATTTTTGAAGAAATTATCTCTTTCTTCACTTAAATTAATTTGAGAGAAAAAAATATTATGCTCATGATCTTCACTTATATTTGTTTGAGCTTAGCAAAAGCAACGCATGAAAATTAGTTCCAAAGTGATAGATATCCAAGAAGGATATAATAAAAACTTTCATGAAGATCATTGGACAAAATAAACTTGACTCTTTGTAATAGTTTTGAGATATGATGATAGTGAAATGTGAGTCATGTTGGTGAGTAATTATGCTTTAGTAAGAATATTGGTGTTAAGGTTTGTGATTCCCTACGCAAGCATGAAAGTCAATAGTTGTGCAATGAAATTACATCCTACTTGTGGTGCATTATTCGGTGCTAATTATGCTCAATGCTCGCATATGAGATTATTCGTTTCTTGGTTGGTCGCTTCTCAATCTTTTGCTAGCCTTCATTTTGCACTAAGTATGATCACTACTTGTGCATCCAAAATCCATTAAACCAGTTTTGCCACATGAGTCCACTATACCTACCTATATGTGGTATTATTTTGCTATTCTAAGCAAATTTGTATGTGCCATCTCTAATTTTCAAAATAAATTTCTCTTTTGTGTGCTCGTACCGCTTGCGAGGCGGTGAGGGGTGGCCAATATTTTCCATGCTAGATGTGTTGTTATCACGATGAGTGTTTATTCACTTGTCATTGCACGAGAGTAAGGCAAAGGTATTAGGGATGCCCAGTCCCGAAATGAAAAATGAATTTACTTTATGTTGTCAAATAATAAATTCCTTGGAAAGTGTTAGTATGGAGGGCACCCGTGGATACGGTTAGCCATGGAAAGTGAAAGTATGGTGGAAAAATTAATAAAGTTTATTTTCTATTTGGGAACCGCCTATGATATATCTAGCATGGAAAGTGTTCGGAGCTCTAAGCCGTTTTCGTTGGTGGAAAAAAATATGCCTTGTCGATGTCAAAACCGGAGGATCTCGGGTAGGGGGTCCCGAACTGTGTGTCTAAGGCGGATGGTAACAAGAGGCAGGGGACATGATGTTTTACCCAGGTTCGGGCACTCTTGATGGAGGTAAAACCCTACGTCCTGCTTGATTTATTCTTGATGATATAAGTGTTACAAGAGTTGATCTACCATGAAATTGGAGAGGCTAAACCCTAGAAGCTACCCTATGGTATGATTCTCTGTTGTCCTATGGACTAAAACCCTCTGGTTTATATAGACACCGGAGGGGGCTAGGGTTACACAAGGTCGGTTACAAAGGAGGAGATATACATATCTGTATTGCCTAGCTTGCCTTCCACGCCAAGTAGAGTCCCATCCGAACACGAGACGAAGTCTTCAATCTTGTATCTTCATAGTCCAACAGTCCGGCCAAAGGATATAATCCGGCTGTCCGGATACCCCCTAATCCAGGACTCCCTCAGTAGCCCCCGAACCAGGCTTCAATGACGATGAGTCCGACGCGCAGTGTTGTCTTCGGCATTGCAAGGCGGGTTCTTCTCCATCTTTCGAACGTTTGTAAAGCAGTGTCTGGTCCCATAAATGTTTGGACCTCTTGGCTTTTGTGCCAAATAAGGGCTTTCTCCCACACGTCGAATGAATACGAGGCACCAAGGTGTTTTTACATTCGCCCCCCTAGCCAGATAAATAAATTGTCTATTAAAGGGATGGGGATCCTTAGATCCTATCCATACCATCCTCCCCCAGCGAGAATCCATCAGAGCGCATTCCGGAAAGATCCATTCCAGCATGGCTGACCTCCGTAGCTCCTCCTCCCGCCCCCGAAGCCCTAAGCCCGGTGATTGGGAGAGGTGTTCAGTCCCACATAGTCGACTAGTCGAACTGCAGACTAAGGGATTTCTCCCTCCGGCGTATATGGTGCCCGTTCGAGCCAGGCTTGCCACCTACAATGGCAGGGAGCAAGCGGAGAGCTTTCCATGTCCCTCTATGGGGGAACAGGTCTGCCTTGTTCCCTATTTATTAAGGGGACTCGGATTTCCAATTCATCCGTTCCTCCGCGGGCTCCTGGAGTTCTACGGCCTCCAATTACACAATTTCACCCCCGCCTCCATCCTACATATCGCCGGCTATGTTGCTCTCTGCGAGTTGTTCCTGGGCTGCGAGGCTCACTTCAAGCTGTGGAAAAGGCTATTTTTCCTCGTCCCTCACACACAGAGGGGATCATTTTATCAAGTGGGCGGAGCCGAAATATGGCGCATCGCCGATACCGGATACCTGTCCGGTACTCCGAAGAAGTCATCCGAAGACTGGCCTTCAGAATGGTTTTATATGGAGGACGTTCCCCTTCTGGACCCTGTTCGGCGGGGTCATCCTGAGTTCAACAATGCTCCTCTGAAGAAACACCGAAGTTGGCGCCCACGGAGCCCCCAGGTGGAAGACAATGAAGAAGTCCTCTATCTGATGAACCGGATTAAAGCACTGGCTCGATCAGGATTGACAGTAATCGAAGTTATGTCGATTTGCATAATGCGGGGAGTGCAACCACCTCAATATCATGGGCACCCCTTGTGGTGTTTTAACGGGGCGGATGATGCCACCCGCTGCGGGCATAAGGGTGCAGACAATGATGCCGCTTTAGCGAAAATTCTGTCTGAATTGTTCAAGGGTGAGGAAGAGGAGTTCACCCGCATCAAGCCACGGGATGGATTCTCCATGTACAATCCTCCAAGCTGGGTAAGTTATATCTCCCTACTCCCCTTTTTCCCGCATTCATTGTCGTAAGTATTCACCTTGCCACTTTGCGGCAGGAACTGCGAAAAGCCATAAAGGAGGTCAGCAGCCCTTCTCCGCAACCAGAGGACCCTGACCGGGCCCTCGACTCCAGACTTGAAGAAGATCCGGTTATATTTGTGGATGTGATAGACCGCCAGTTCTATCAGTTAAGCTGCGGTGATGCCATGGTGGTCATTACGACCGACTATCCCGGACTGCTCCCTGCATCGCACGTAAGAAAAACCAAAAATCCCAACTCCAAAAACTAGGATCCCCTTTTAGACACTTCACCCACCATATACACATGGCATTTTTACAGGGAAGGCATTCGGGACGCCCTGCCGAACCCGCAGCAACTCACCAACAAGAGGCACCGAGGCCGGGTAGGCCAAAAAGGAAGGCGGTTAGGACGGAGACGCCGACGCAAAGGTATGAAAAACCCCGCTCTGTGGTTGTCGTCTTTCTCGAAATATAATGACGCCCATGTTTCTTTAATAGAAAAAACGCTCGCCGGAATATGTCCGGCGATGTTACTAATCACGCTTCCACCAGCCGGACTCCAGGCCCGGACATAGAGGCGGAAGCCGATATGGGGCGGGCGCCGGATAATCCCCCTACAGAGGATGCAGATAGATTATTCGCTACAAACTCAGAAGTGGAAAGCGCCATGAATCATAGGCGCCGCCGGGCTGTACTCCGTGACGCTTGTTTCTCACCAGAGGCATTTGATGCCTTCAATTCTAGAGAGGCGTATCTCCAAGCTGCTCAAGATGGTCTAGCCAGAGCCATGGATCAGTATGTAAAGGATGTACGGGTAAGTAAATCTAACGATTTATATGTATCAGTAGCCCCTGAGACTTGAAATAGTTAGCAGAACTGATTTAAGGATCATCTTTATTGTGCAGGTTCTTACAGAGAAGAATACTAGGCTGTCACAGGAGCTAGAGGAATGCAAGACCCAACTGCAGGCCGCTGTTGCCGCATTGCAGGAACCCAAAAAGTCACCCGCTGGTAACATTTACTTTAAAGAATGATGGTTACCATATAGTGTGCGGCGTGGCTGCAGATCTAACAATAGATGTTGCAGATGAATCCGGAAAAAATCCGGAGGACCAGCATGCTATGCGATAGCTAGAGGCTGGCAAACGCGTGCTGACTGAGGTTAGGCGGGAGAAAAACAATCTCCAAGACGCCAATATCAAGCTGAGCGTGGAACTAAAAGACGTTCGAGCGCAGCTTGCAGACTCCGAGAAGGAGAATAAGCGGCTTCGGCGCGGCATTTTCAGTAAGTGCTTGAACGAATCCTTTTAAAGGAGTTCGGCGAAGAAGCCGACTAACAATGTTATATCTGTAGGTATGTTGACGGGTCGTCCCGCGGAGGAAATGCCCGGGTCTGCGGGTGATCTTCTATCCGAGCTCTCACATCTGCACGAACAAGTTCGGCAGGTGATGCAAGGTGTTGCCCAGGCCTTGTGGCCATCCATCTCCCTGCCAGAGGGTGTTGCAGAGCTTACAGAGAAGCTGTAACGCCCTCGATGCGGCTATATCTCCCACGTGTCGAAGCACGACTTAGAGGCATAGCCGCATTGAAAGCAATGTCGCAAGTGAGGCAATCTTCGCAAACAACCCATGTAATACAATAAGGGAAAAGATACATAGTTGGCTTACAATCGCCACTTCACACAATTACATGAATAAAGCATTACAACATCCAGATACAATCAAGGTCTGACTACGGAACCAAAATAAAAGAAGAACCCCAAATGCGACAAAGGTCCCCGATCGACCCCAACTGGGCTCCACTACTGATCAACTAGAACGAAACATCACAAAGGACAAGATCTTCATCGAGCTCCTCCTGAGCTTGGTTGCGTCATCTGCACGGACTCATCGGCACCTGCAAGCTGGTTTTGGAAGTAACTGTGAGCCACGGGGACTCAGCAATCTCGCACCCTCGCGATCAAGACTATTTAAGCTTATGGGTAAGGTAAAAGGTATGAGGTGGAGCTGCAGCAAGCGACTAGCATATATGGTGGCTAACATACGCAAATGAGAGCGAGAAGAGAAGCCAAAGCACGATCGATAAAAGTATGATCAAGAAGTGATCCTAAAATAACCTACGTCAAGCATAACTCCAACAACCGTGTTCACTTCCCAGACTCCGCCGGAAAGAAACCATCATGGTTACACACGCAATTGACTCATTTTAATTAAGGTTGACTTCAGGTTTTCTACAACCGGACGTTAACAAATTCCCATCTGCCCATAACCGCGGGCACAACTTTCGAAAGTTCAAATCCCTGCAGGGGTGTCCCAACTTAGCCCATCACAAGCTCTCACGGTCAACGAAGGAATAGACCTCCTCCCGAGACATTCCGATCAGACTCGGTATCCCGGTACTCCAAGACATCCTCGACAATGGTAAAACAAGTCCAGCAAGACCACCCGATGCGCCGACATCCTGATAGGAGCTGCACATATCTCGTTCTCAGGGCAACACCGGATAAGCAATCTGTACAACTAAAACCAGCCCTCGAGTTTCCCCGAGGTGGCGCTGCAAGGGGCTCTAGTTTGGACCAACACTTAGACAAGCACTGGCCCGGGGGGGTTAAAATAAAGATGACCCTTGGGCTGGCCTAACCCAAGGGAAAAAAGGCTAGGTGGCAAATGGTAAAACCAATGTTGGGCCTTGCTGGAGGAGTTTTATTCAAAGCGAACTGTCAAGGGGTTCCCATTATAACCTAACCGCGTAAGGAACGCAAAATCCGGGAACATAACACCGATATGACGGAAACTAGGGCGGCAAGAGTGGAACAAAACACTAGGCATAAGGCCGAGCCTTCCACCCTTTACCAAGTATATAGATGCATTAATTAAATAAGAGATATTGTGATCTCCCAACAAGTAAACATGTTCCAACAAGGAACAACATCTCCATGTTCCAACAAGGAACAAGCTTCAATCTTTACCTGCAACTAACAACGCTATAAGAGGGCTGAGCAAAGCGGTAACATAACCAAACAACGGTTTGCTAGGACAAGGTGGGTTAGAGGCTTGGTTCAACAATATGGGAGGCATGATAAGCAAGTGGTAGGTATCGCAGCATAGGCATAGCAAAAGAGCGAGCAACTAGCAAGCAAAGATAGAAGTGATTTCGAGGGTATGGTCATCTTGCCTGAAATCCCGCAAGGAAGAAGAACGAGTCCATGAAGAAGACAAATGGACATAGTCAAACGGTTCCTCACAAACGCAACGTTAACGGAACCAACCCGAAGAGGCAAACACCGGAAAGAAGCACACAACATAGTAAACAACCATCACATAATCATGGCATGATGCACAAACAAGTATGATGCATGTCCGGATTAAAGAGGCATGGCATGGTAAAGTGCAGAAGCAATCCTACAAATTAAGTGGAGCTCAATATGCAACTCCGTTACATATTGACCGAACACCACATCAATTCTTTAGTTCACTCTCGGTTAGGTACTCCACAATATTAAATGTTGGTTAACATGGCAAGAGGTGTAGCATAACAAACTATACCATCTAAACAATTTAAATGGGGCCGGATATAATAAACAACAAAACCGTTATACCCCATATGCAATTATCAATTTGGTGCAACAACAATTTTAACCAATCTTGAAGTTGTTATCATGATGCGGATGACATGTGCAAGTTTATGCAAGTTTTATTAAAAGTTGACAGGATAAGAGATGAGGCATTTGACATCGTGGCGGAAACAAAAGGGGTGCCACGACAACGAATCCGAAAGTGATGCCACGGCAACATATCGGTCTCCGGTAACTCGATTGAGATACCGATGCAAAGGGGAAGTGTGCGGGAGTGTGCCGTGCAAGATGGTGGGTGATCCCAGTAACCGGGTTCCCCACGAATTAGCAACAGAAGAGGAGGATCGAGCAAGTGACAACTCGGGCTTGGTGCAAACACAGGGTGCAACTCATACAACACATGCAAACGTTCACGAACGGTCGTCTCGATGGTAATGGTACTCGGTCGCTTCGAAGAGGTACTTGGGGTCATTCGAACTTGCCGATCTCGTCATCTCGAAGGGGTACTTGACGTTCTTAGCGATTCCGAAGACGACGGTAGAGGTACACTTGTTGTAGGGGTACTTGTCGGATCCACGGCGATGGTAGAGGTACAAACGTTCTCGCGGTACTTGTCGGTCCGGTCTTGGTGTAGATGTACATGGCAAACGTAGTGGTACTCGCGGACTTCGACGGATCCGGCAGGTGGGACGGCATTCTCCGGCGAGGTGGCGCACGGGCGAAGCTGAAGGAGGCGACGCATGTCCTCTGTTCGCCAATAAGCAGAGCAGCACCGATGTCTTGGCATGGCTGCAGGCGGCACGGCTCCACGTCGGCGCCGAGAACGGGGAAAACAAATGGAGGTGGCCGGAACAGGACAGAGCTTTGGTCACCGGCGACGGATCGAGGGCCGAACCAGGCGGGCACGGCGGCCGGAGATCCATCGCGGGATTCCCTGGCGGCAACTTGGTAAAACGGGACAGAATCCAGAGGTTAGAGGAGCAGGAGATTCAGGAAAAGGAAAAGGGGCATGAGGCAGGGGACCTGTTGCTCCGGCGGCGGCTCCCTGGTGGTTGAGGCCGCCAGCGACAAGCGACAGGCAGCGCTGCTAGTCTAGGTCGTCGGCGGGGATGGCGGGGCTTGATGGCAAGGCAGGAGAGACGGGGCACGGCGAGGGATGCAGGGGGTGCTTGAGAGGCTGCTCGTGGAGGACGGCGAGCGCCGGCAATGGAGGACGCGCTGCGGCACAACCGCGTCGGAGCAGGAGGCCAGCTTGGCTGCGTGACATGGAGGCGCACGGGAGGAGTAGAGGTACAGCCAGCGGGCGGAGGAGGGGAAGGACGGCGGCGCTGGTGGGAGAAGGAGGCGGGGCTCGGGGCTCGCGCATGCTGGGGAGCACCTCTCCCTGGCGATGCGTGTGGGAGCGAGGGAATGGTGCGCGAGGCGTGTGTGGCGGCGGAGGGAGGACGAGGGAACGAGCGGTCGAGGGAAGAGAGATAGGGTTTGGATGGATTGGGCTCTACTGGGCCTAGCAGGTCGGCCTCGGTGCAAAAGGGCTGCGGGAGGCTGGCGGCTGGCCTTGGCCAAATAAGTGGGGAGGGGAAAAAGTCCAGGAGGCCTCGTTTCAACTCCTCTCTCTCTCTCTCTTATTTTTAGCAGAAAACAAATAAGAGAAGAAAAGGAAAAAGGGAGGTTAGGGAAAGAATTTGAGTATGCGGATAAATTTCCCAAACTCGCAAAAATACGGGGAATTTGATAAAAATGGCCTGAGGATTTTTAGAGGAAGAAAAATCCACACGCGTTGGATTTAACTCGGCAAGTTTTTTTAATTTCGAAACCCATTCAAATGAACTCCAAATGGGTTGAAATTATAGGAGGTGACCCTACACAATAGATGTGATTTATGGGCAGATTTGGAAGATTAATGGAGAAAGTAAAATTGCAAACCCAATTTGCAATTTAACTTAAAAGGTCGAAACGGAAGGGTAGGAGGATGAGTCGGGTAAGGGAAGAGTTGAAGTGTAGTGCAATTGTGTTATGGGTGATTCCGACTTAAAGGAATGTTTTATAATAGCTCCCTAAATATTAGGAGGATATGTTATAAAGAGAACTCACCATGTGAATTCCCTCAATTTAAATGGATCAAAGATCCATACCATTTGTTTAGTTGAGTTAAGAAAAATAAATGGCATGATGGCATGATGACAATGCACATGATGCAATGATGAATGCAAAGAACCAAACAAATCACACGACGAAACCTGGAAACCCTGGAAGGCAACTGAAGCTCCGGTCTTGGGGCGTTATAGAAGCTCAAGGGAGCACGGCGGCACTTCTGATTATGGAAGATATCGGCCTGCCGACAGGGTTCCAGAGAAGCCTGGGCCATGGTGAAGACGCGGTATACCAAGGCAGACCCAAATCACATGGCCGAGGTCGGACCTGTGGGGCCGACGGAAAAGAGATCCCCGTTAGCTTAGTTTATGGGCAAGTAGAATTAGCCGCAAAATATTCCCAACAGGATTGTAAGCCAGACCGCCTATTAGATGGCATAGAAGAGGAATTTAGTCAGTCTGCATGACTATGTAATTAAAGTGACATGTATAATGCCTACTAGCCGGATTGTAGATCATTTTTCTTGGTGGACCTTTTCGCTTCAACCTCGGGACCCGATAGTCCGGAGTGTATCTGAATACCCGCTCAGTTATGTAAGAACCAGGGTATGCATGGAGACTAGGCGTAGGGGTCATTAGTGCTTGAACAGACAAGTGCCCAACTAGTTATGTTATATTACATTGGTAGTAAGAAACATCTTCCAGGGAGAATAGTTCCGTTAAGGGTTCCTTACCCTGGGTAAGCATGCCCGAAAGTGCATGTCTGGACTACGATAGGAAATGCAGGAAAAACATCTGGGGGCAGATATGGATAATAAATAAAAATCATCTTTTGTTCACTGACCGAATATTCCCTTAAGAACGCTAGCTTTCGGCTTCACCCAGTCTGAGGTACACATCCGGCTGACCCGGCAGTAACAATCACAGAGGTGCTCCCCTTATGCCCTAGCCGAATTAACGGGAACGTAGGGCATAAATACAAGAGCCAGGCAACCCAGCTTGGCCAAAACTTAAGTCATATCGATGCATATAATGGCGAAGAAAGGTACATGCGGAAGCATGACACATGTGCGGGGCCTGAGGCCCAGATAAATAATTAAGCTTCTGTGAAAGAAGCCCCCAGGTATGATGAGCGCCGCTAGCGCATCTATAATGTGCAAGCGAGGCACAAGTTGTCCCTTGAAGGCCTAGAGAAAGAATAAAAGAAAGGAAGAAAGAAGAACAAGACAGATAATGTATATGCAAAAAATGGACAAAGGAAGGGGACGAACATAGAGTCCGGTGCTAGGCGTAGAATCTTCGGAGCCTGGCCGCGTTCCATGGGTTCGGCTTGAGTCGACTAGTCGATGCATCCCGCAGTCGATACACTCCACCGGTCAGAACTTGGTCAATAATGAAGGGACCTTCCCATTTGGGCTCGAGCTTGTTCTTTTTCTTATCCGGCAGGCATAGAACTAGTTCGCCAACGTTATAAGTTTTTGCCCGTACTTCTCTGCTTTGGTATTTGCGAGCCTGTTGCTGATAAAATGTGGAACGGGCTTTGGCTATGTCGCGCTCCTCCTCCAGGGTGTCCAGGCTGTCCTGCCGATCGAGATCGTCTTCTCTTTCTTCATACATGTGCACTCGAGGTGAGTCATGAATTATGTCACAGGGCAAGACTGCCTCTTCGTCGTACACCATAAAGAAGGGTGTATATCCGGTACTATGATTCGGCATGGTCCGCAGCCCCCAGAGTACAGAGTCGAGCTCCTCTACCCAGTGCGTGTTAGACTCCATTAAGGAATGCACTAATCTGGGTTTAATGCCGCTCATTATAAGACCGTTTGCTCGCTCGACTTGGCCGTTGGTTTCTGGGTGATAGACTGAAGCATAATCGAGCTTGATGCCCATTTTGCTCCATCAGAGTTTTACCTCATCGACTGTGAAGTTTGTGCCATTGTCATTGATGATGCTGTGGGGGGCGCCATAACGGTGTACGACCCCAGATATGAAGTCGATCACTGGTCCAGATTCGGCTGTTTTAACAGGTTTGGCCTCTATCCATTTGGTGAATTTATCCACCATGACCAGTAAGTATTTTTTCTTGTGGGTTCCCCCTTTAAGGGGTCCAACCATGTCAAGCCCCCAGACCGCGAAAGGCCATGTAATGGGGATTGTTTTGAGGGCGGTAGGTGGCATGTGGCTTTGATTTGCAAAGAGCTGGCAACCGGCACAACATTGGACCAAGTCATGTGCATCTGCCCGGGCCGTTGGCCAATAGAATCCTGTACGGAAGGCCTTGCTTACAAGAGCTCGACCTGCAGCATGGTGACCGTCAAGTCCGGCGTGGATTTCTGCCAAAAGGTTCCGCACTTCCTCTTTGGAGATGCACCTTTGAAGGACTCCGGTAGTGCTTTTTTATACAATTCTCCCTCATGGACCCTGTAGGCCTTAGATCGCCGCACTATGTAGAGTGCCTCGTTTTGGTCCTCCGGAAGTTCCTGCCTAGTTAGGTAGGCCAGGAATGGTTCTGTCCACGGGGCTATAATGGCCATTATTACGTGGGCTGAAGGTGTTATTTCGATGGCGGAGCCTCCGATTGTGTCAGAGTGTTCGGTATCAGGCATTTTGGTTGGGTCCGAACTATTGTTACCGGTGTCCCCTTCCCATACTACGGATGGCTTGAACAGCCTTTCCAGAAATATGTTGGGGGACCGCATCGCGTTTTGCGCCGATGCGGGCGAGGATATCCGCCGCTTGATTGTTTTCCCGGGCCACATGGTGAAATTCGAGCCCCTCGAACCGAGCTGGCATTTTTAGGACGGCGTTTCGGTAGGCCGCCATTTTCGGATCCTTGGCGTCAAAGTCTCCATTTATTTGGGATATTGCAAGGTTTGAATCCCCACGCACCTCCAGGCGTTGAATGCCCATGGAGACTGCCATCCGAAGACCATGCAATAGAGCGTCGTATTCGGCTGCGTTGTTGGAGTCTATATACAATATTTGCAGTACGTACTGAACAATATCTCTGGTTGGGGACGTTAGGAAGACGCCAGCCCCTAGACTAGCCAGCATTTTAGAACCGTCGAAGCGCATGATCCAATTGGAGTATGCGCCGTACTCTTTAGGGAGTTCGACCTCCGTCCATTCGGCGACAAAGTTGGCCAGTACTTGCGACTTAATGGCTCGTCGAGGTTTGTATGTTATGTCGAACGGGAGGAGCTCAATGGCCCATTTGGCAATCCGACCCGTAGCGTCGCGGTTGTTTATAATATCATTAAGTGGCACTTCCGAGGCTACTGTAATCGAACACTCTTGAAATTAGTGTTGCAGCTTCTAGGATGCCATGCATACCGCATAGGCTATCTTTTGATAATGTGGGTACCGTGATTTGCATGGAGTGAGGACAGTGGATACATAGTATACCGGCTTTTGAAGAGGGAATTTATCTACGTCAGCTTCTCGTTCGACGACGAGCACTACGCTTACAACTTGATGAGTTGCCGTAATGTACAACAACATTGGTTCCCCGATGTTTGGCGCGGCCAGGATTGGGTTGGTTGCCAAAATGGCCTTTATTTCTTCCAATCCGGCTGTGGCAGCGTCCGTCCACTCAAAGTGTTCGGTGCGTCGAAGGAGGCGATAAAGGGGTAAAGCCTTTTCTCCTAAGCGGAAGATAAAGCGGCTTAGAGCCGCCACGCATCCAGTTAACTTCTGGATTTGTTTGAGGTCTGTTGGGGTAGCCAACTGTGACAAAGCTCGGATTTTGGCCGGATTAGCTTCAATACCTCTACTAGTGACAATGAAACCCAGGAGCTTTCCAGCTGGTACGCCGAAAATGCATTTTTCCGGATTGAGCTTAATGTCGTATGTTTGGAGGTTGTCGAATGTGAGCCTCAAGTCGTCTATCAAAGAGTCGACGTGTTTGGTTTTGATGACCACATCGTCTACGTATGCCTCTACTGTTTTGCCAATTTCTTTCTCCAGACATGTCTGAATCATGCGTTGATATGTTGCGCCGGCGTTTTTGAGCCCAAAAAGGCATTGTGTTGAAACAGAAGGGACAGTATGGTGTGATGAATGCCGTTGCGGCTTGGTCGGACTCCGCCATCTTGATTTGATGGTAACCGGAGTATGCGTTGAGGAAACACAATGACTCATGTCCTGCGGTAGCATCGATAATTTGGTCGATGCGGGGGAGGGGGAACGGATCCTTTGGGCAAGCTTTATTGAGGTCCTTGAAATCGACACAAAGGCGCCAGGATTTATCCTTCTTTGGTACCATCACCAGGTTTGCTAGCCACTCCGGGTGTTTTATCTCTCTGATGAATCCGGCCTCCAATAACTTGGCTAGTTCCCCTCCCATGGCCTGTCTCTTAGGTTCGGAGAAATGCCGAAGAGCTTGCTTGACCGGCTTGAATCCCTTTAGGATATTGAGGCTATGCTCAGCCAGCCTGCATGGGATTCCTGGCATGTCTGAGGGGTGCCAGGCGAATATGTCCCAATTCTCGCGTAGGAACTCTCGTAGTGCGGCGTTCACGGCGGGGTTTAACTATGCCCCGATGGAGGCTGTTTTTGTAGGGTCCATTGGGTGGACTTGGAATTTGGCAATTTTATCTGTTGGTTTAAAAGAGGTGGACTTGGATCTCTTATCGAGTATCACGTCGTCCCTGTCCACTGTGGAGCGTAGCATGGTTAGTTCCTCGGCCGAGAGGGCTTTGGATAATGCCTCGAGGGCCAGTGCGGCTGTTTTGTTTTCGGCGCGGAGTGCTGTGTCCGGATCACTAGCGAGGGTGATGATTCTGTTGGGCCCGGGCATTTTGAGCTTCATGTACCCATAATGGGGTACGGCTTGGAAGATCGTGAACGCCTCACGTCCTAAAAGGGCGTGGTATCCACTGCTGAATGGGGCCACTTGAAATGTAATTTGTTCGGACCTATAATTCTCTGGCGTACCGAATACCACATCTAGTGTGATTTTCCTAGCGCATCGTGCCTCCCGACTGGGTATGATTCCCCTGAAAGTTGTGCTACTTTTCTCAATGCGGTTCCAGTCTATTTCCATTTTTTGAGGAGTTTCCTCATAAATGAGGTTTAATCCGCTGCCACCGTCCATGAGTACTTTGGTGAGTCGAAAGCCGTCCACAATTGGACTAAGGACCAGTGCAGCTGGTGCTCGGGATGTTCGGAATTTAGGTTCGTCACTGGCATTGAAGGTAATAGCCGTGTCACTCCATGGATTTATCGCTGCTACGTGGCAGATTTCGGCCATGCTGCGGAGTGTTCGCTTGCGCCTACTATTTGATGCAAAGGTCTCAAAGACTGTTAACACCGTATTGTTATCCACGGGATGGTGCTCTATGGCATTTGGGATAAGAAGATCCTCACCACTTTTGGCCACCTGCCGGAGTATCCAACATGCTCTAAGGCTGTGTGTTGGTATTGTATCCGTTGTACTATGAATTTTGCAGGGTCCGTTAAGCCATCCCTCCAGTACGGTTCCATGCCCTATAGAGGGTTTTTGTTTCTTTGCAACTAGCTCGGGTGTCTTATGATAGTGCACCCTTTTACTTCGGACTGGGTGTATATTCGGAGCTGGATTATCCCAAAATTTCGTTTCGGTTTTCCAGGCGCTTTCCATCGCACAGTACTTTCGTACTATGGACGCCAAGTCAGCGAAGTGTGATATGTCACGGTGACTTAAGGCGTTAAGGATTCCCTTGTCTCTGCAATTATTGCAGAAAAGTGAGACTGCATCTTCCTCGCGATAGTCTTTAACCTTGTTCATGACAAGTAGGAATCTGGCCCAATAATGATGTACTGTTTCATGGGGCTCTTGCCTGATGTGGGAAAGATCGTTTATGTCTGGGTGGGTGGGTGGATTTGAGTCCGAACCCCTACCCGATCTAAGACCCAGGGGCCGAGGAGTTTCCAATCTTGGAAGTTCGGGTTCCGGAGTGTTACCCGATAAGTCTGGCCCACTGCCTGATTCTAGGTTCAGGGCTTGGGTGATGTCCTCCCGTAAGTGGGTATCCGACTCGGAGAGCTCACGAATCCGGACATAGTTAGTCCTCAAAATAGAGGAAGAGTTGCCGCATTGTTCCTCCACTACCGCAACGTGATGGGTGACAGATGGAGAGTTAATCTCCCTTTGATCGGGTTTAAGCCCAATCCGATCATAGTCCGTAGCGACTCCCAAGGCGGCGATGCGATCCAAGAGTTCATTTAGGGAAGAGAGCTCCATTGGATCCATCTGCTCAGTGACTTCCGAGCCGACATGGAGGCTGTTTTTGATGACCCGATAAATCATTGTCGGTGCAGCGGCCGAACGGGCAGTCATGACGAAACTGCCTAGCCGGAGAGTTTGGCCGACAGCCAGAGCTACCCCGGCGGTAATGTTGCTTTTAACAACGAGACAAGGCATCCTTCCTTACGACGACGTCACAGAGGAACTCTGAATGAAAGCACCACTATCGGTGTCAAAACCGACGGATCTCGGGTATGGGGTCCCCAACTATGCGTCTAAGGCGGATGGTAACAGGAGGCAGGGGACACGATGTTTTACCCAGGTTCGAGCCCTCTTGATGGAGGTAAAACCCAACGTCCTACTTGATTTATTCTTGATGATATAAGTGTTACAAGAGTTGATATACCACGAGATCGAAGAGGCTAAACCCTAGAAGCTAGCCTATGGTATGATTGTATGTTGTCCTACGGACTAAAACCCTCCGGTTTATATAGACACCGGAGGGGGCTAGGGTTACACAAGGTCGGTTACAAAGGAGGAGATATACATATCCGTATTGCCTAGCTTGCCTTCCACGCCAAGTAGAGTCCCATCCGGACATGATACGAAGTCTTCAATATTGTATCTTCATAGTCCAACAGTCCAGCCAAAGGATATAATCCGGCTGTCCGGATACCCCCTAATCCAGGACTCCCTCATGCCTCCCAAAATGTTTTTATCTCTCAATTTTTGCTTTGAGCTCTGTCACCTCTACAAATCCCAAAGGATATAATCCGGCTAGGGATAACTTATTTTAGTGTTGATATTTTGAAAGACATGGTTTCTTGGTGATATGCTTGAGTATTGATGTCCTCATGTCAAATTATAGACTATTACTTTGAATCATTCAAGTCCAAATGTCCATGCTACAAAAGAAAAGAGTATATGATGAATATGATAGGTTGCATTCCACAACAAAAATTCCGTTTTAAGTTGCTACTTTATCATGATAAGTTTTATGAGAAAGAGTTGATGTTATGATGCCAGGAAAAGTGATTGAAATTATCATTGATCAAACTTATGCACTTTGCTAGCATTAACACTTCACAAATTATTTCTTTTATCATTTACCTACTCAAGGATGAGTAGGAACTAAGCTTGGGGATGCTGATACGTCTCCAACGTATCAATAATTTATGAAGTATTCTTGCCATGTTTACAACAATTTTATATGGTTTTGGTATGATTTGCATGGAACTAACCCGGACTGACGCTGTTTTCAGCAGAACTACCGTGGTGTTGTTTTTTGTGCAGAAATGAAAGTTCTCCAAATGAGCTGAAACTTTTTGATGTTTTTTTGGAACAAAAGAGACCCCCTAAGCTTCGTGGGAGGGCCAAAAGAGCCACGAGGAGGGCACAACCCACCAGGGCGCGCCTGGTGGGCCTTGCTTGCCCCGGTGGGTTGTGCTCACCTCGAGGCCCATCTTAGCGTGAAACCAATGCCAAAAATTCCTACAAATAGAGAAACCATCAGAAATAACCCTAGATCAGATGTTTCACCGTCGCAAGGCTCTACAGCCACCGAAAACCAATCTAGACCCTGTTCCGACACCCTACCGGAGGGGGAATCATATCTGGTTGCCATCTTCATCATCCCGGCAACCGCCATGATGAGGAGGGAGTAGTCCACCCTTGGGGCTGAGGGTTTGTACCACTAGCTATGTGTTTAATCTATCTCTCTCGTGTTCTTGAGATGGCACGATCTTGATGTATCGCGGGCTTTGTTAATATAGTTGGATCATATGGTGTTTTCCCCTCTCTATCTTGTTGTGATGAATTTAGTTTTTCCCATTGAGATTTCGTTGTTATTGGATTGAATACTTTTATGGATTCGAGAGCACTTGATATATGTCTTGCAAATGAATACTCGTGATGACAATGGGGTATTATTTTGATTCACTTGATATATGTTTTGGTACTCAACTCGCGGATTCCCGAGGTGACATTGGGGTAATCTACACATAGGGGTTGATGCACGTTCTTGTCTTTGTTTCTCTGGTAGAAATCTTGGGGCACTCATTGAAGTTCTTTGTGTTGGATTGAGTATTATGAATCTGAAATTATTTGGTGTTATTTTAGGATGAAATCTTGGATAGATCGATCGGAAAGAATAGCTTCGAGGTGGTTTCGTACCCTACAAACAATTTCTTCTTATGTTCTCTAGATAGGAACTTTGGAGTGATTCTTCATTGCACTTTGAGGGGTGGTTACATGATCCAATTATATTAGCACTATTGAGAGATTGCACTAGCGAAAGTACGGACCCTAGGCCTCATTTTCAAGCATTGCAATACCTTTTTGTGCCCATTTACTATTTTCTACCTTGCTGTTTTTGTTTATTCAGATTGTAAAAATATATTTCTACCACAAATATTACACTTCTATCACCATCTCTTCGTTGAACTAGTGCACCTATACAAATTACCATTGTATTTGGTGTGTTGGCGACACAAGAGACTTTTTATTATTTGGTTGCAGGGTTGTTTGAGAGAGACCATCTTCATCCTACACCTCCCACGGATTGATAAACCTTAGGTCATCCATTTGAGGGAAAATTGCTACTGTCCTACAAAACTCTGCGCTTGGAGGCCCAACACGTGTCTACTAGAATAAAGTTGTGTAGTAGACATCAGACAACACTAAGAACAAATAGAACTCCCTGGTTGACCTCGCCTCGGCCATTATCGACCCGTACTACATGAAGATGAAGGATGAGAGCAAGAAGGACAAGATCACCTGGCATAGTGCCTGGGATCAGAGACTGGATGAAGAACATGTCAAGTACGCGGCCAAGGATGCGTACACAAGCTACAAGATGTACCGGCAGATCATTGACATGAGGAAGTGTCTTCGTCCTGCCCCGGACGAGGGATCGAGCCATAGAGCAGTGGCGGGGGTGTCACAAGAAGTAAATGACTAGATGATTGTTTCTCCTAGTTTAGTATGCATGCAATTGTTTATTGAGGTGTGTGCAAATGATTTGTATAGTCACTTATGTAATTGGATGTTTATTTTAGTTACATATATATATATATATATGTTGTTCTTCTATAGACAGGGCAAATCACACGGCTTATTAGCAGCAATCGTCTCTGTTATTATTGGTCTTCGCACACATTTTTGATCATGGACCTGTTTGCTGCGTATCACACACATCTTGTTCAGTTGAACTATTTATGTTGTCTTGGCTTGTCGCAAACAGTTCATCCAAGTGAATTGTATGCCCTCCATTGCACACACCTTGATCTGGCTGACTGTTTCTAGTGTGTTGCCTAATCACATACAGTTCATCCCAGTGAACTGTATGCCATATATCGCACACACCCTCATCTAGCTGACCGTTTCTGTTGTTCTGGATCACCGCAAACAGTTCGTATGGATTAAAGGTATGCCATACATCGCGCACGCAACTCTGATTTGAATCGTGTTTGATGTGTGCGCGATTGCAAATGGTTCATCTCATTTTTGATGGTTTTCTTACACCACTGTTTGTGATTAATGCATCGCACACAGTTTCGTCAAGGGTCTCTGATTGGACTGACGTGTTTGGACAATCCTGTAGTAGTGGAAGAAGGACTTGGAAAAGAGTCATGAAGAGAAGTCCACACTTGACATTATTTTGAGTCGACAAATATCCCCCAATGACAAGGGTGGACTTGGATTCAACTCCAAAAGGAAGAAAAAGTCCAAGATCAGCAAGAAGAAGGGCCAAGAACAAGTCAAGAATTCGGCCAAGATTATTTGCTTCAAGTGCAAGGTTGAAGGGAATCATGTTAGATCTTGCCCATTGAAGTAGAATCCCATTAGTGACACAACAAGGGAAGAGGCCTCAAGTCCAAACTCAAGTTGAAGAACGACCACTTCCCAAGAAGACTCAAGTTAATGCTTCTCAAGTTGAGAAATCAAATGAGAAGAGAGTGAAGAGTAGATGTTGCTACCAATGTCGTGAGAAGGGCCACCTTGCTTCTTCATGCACTAATGGTACCCTATCCAACCCTATTTTAATTGATAATATTTATTGTCTTTGGAAGGATAAGGTTGGCAATGTGTTTGCCAAGTTTGTTGGTACTCAAAGTGGTGTCAAGCAAAGAACCATTTGGTAGCCAAGCCTATTGTGACTAACCTCTTAGTACCCAACTTGGTTGGGGACCAAAAAGCTCAAACTTGATCAGTAGGTGTTGTTGGAGGGCATTGGCCACTTGGCTACATTATGACGAATTAAGGGGTCTTGATCATTCATATTGTCTCAAGCCAAGTAACTTGGATTATCAAGTTTCTATCTTATATCCAATGTGCCTCCTTGCGGTAACTTGTACTTAAATTGGTTACATTGAAAGTTACTTGCCTCTTTGAATGTTTTGGTTTTGTACCTTGCATGTGTTTGTATATGTTGTGCTTCCAATTTTCGTATCTTGAGAAATCAAGTATGTGTATGCTAGTTTGCACATCATGTACGTGTGAGTCATGTGTTGAGCCTTTTTGCATCTTGTTTTTATCATAGTTGGCTCTTGTGAGAGATTAATGGAGCATCCCTTTTTGGGGGAGTTGCGCCTTGTGCACTTCACGATCCTACAAATGTGTGTACATGAGGAATACCACCCAGTATTGATATACAAGATCATCTAGTCTCTATGTGGTATGTTGTCTCATGACAAATTCAAATTCCAAATGGTCCATTAATTATCTCGTGTTGGATGTTATTTGCCTCTTGTTAAGAATTTAGGGTATCACATTATGGGGGAGTAATATGCTATGTGTATATTACAAGCCTAGAAAAATGTGTACATTTGAGGTATTGCTACTTAGACTTGATATTGTAAATTATCTTATTCCTAGCTGGCATGTTAGCTCTACAAGTTGCAATTTGCTTTTGTGTTTGGTGTGAAGATGATGTTGGATATCTTTTCTATCTACCACCAGGAATTATTTCTAAATACTTATTGTCTCTTGACAATTGGTACTCATTTATGTGGTAGAAATTGTTGATCATCTTTACATTGGCTTTTGTTAATTTCCTTATAACTTTCCAAGGAATGTGTCAACTCCCGTTGTCTTCTGTGCCACTTGTGGATCTTATTATTTTCTTGATCTTGTCTAGTGTTTCTCTAGATGTACTGAAAGTAGTGATCCCATCTTGTACATTTTGTATCCAAATCAAGATTCTCTATAATGCACAACTCCTGGGGGAACTATCCTATTTTCTTTAGAACACTCATCTTATGATCCTCATCAAGTGTCTGGTGATGGAAGGCAAGCCTTTTCTTTTTGGTACTTTATACCATCATGAGTTATGTAGAGGTTTTTTTGGAACCTTCCTCTCTTTTGGGAGTTTGATATCTTTCAATTATTATGTATCAATGGAAATATCTTTCCTTGATGTATCTTTTAATTGATATCCTTCAAGTGTTAATTTCTTCTTATGATATCTTAGTTTCCACTTGGTGTCTTTTTGATTGATACGTTATCAATCATGTGTTGATTTGGTTCTTGAAAGTCTTAAGCATGCATATTTACTATATGTACTTCCTTTGGCTTGTTTTGTTTCTTTGACCCAATATATGGGGGAAACTCCACCATGTCACATTTTGACTAAGATGTGCATGAAATTTAATTTCATATCTATTTGCACATATATATGCGGGGTTTGTCCTATGTATTTTTGGTTCTCTAACTCTTTGGTCCCATTGAGTTTGGGTACCATATTGTTTGTGATGATTGTTCTAGGAAAAATTGGAGATGCATTGGATGCTCAACTCACTCACAAGGAAGGTGGTGTCACCATATGCTTATCGGAGTCAATCTAGGATGATCAATGATCCATTATCTACTACATCATTCCAATGCAATCACGGTAACAAGTATCTAGTTCATGCATACATTTCTTGCATTGAACCTTGTGTAGGTTGCTTCATGGCATTAATTTCTTGATTCACTATTGTGATCCTTATTTCCTTTATCAAGGCATCCCAACAATGATATCTTTTTGTTAGTTGTGATGTCCTTGATGTTCATGTGGTTGGAGTTTGTTAATACACAATAAGATAATATTAAGCCATGTGATATGCTTTCAAGCAAACATCTCATTGGTATAGTTTATGACTCCATTTGGATATCTTATTCTTTGCATTTGTAACTATTTTGTGTGTACATCCTTCTTACTGGATTGACATCATCATGATTTTCATCTACCTAGATTCTTATAAGCTTGAGAGAAGTTACATCTATAGTTTATATTCTTATTCTTTTACATACACCTCCTCAGTTTCTTTTTATTTCTTTGGTGGTTGTGTGAAAGGATTTGACTTGAGTGCGGGTCTTGTATCTTTGCATCTTGATGCACTCTTTTGTGGTGAAGATTGTTGACCTCATGCTTGTCTTGACAGGCCTATTATTTCCTATATTCACCATGGGTTGTCACAACCTTTGGTTTTTAATTTTCTTATTAGTGAGCTTGTGAAGCCATTTGCTAATTGTGTGGGTGTGTGTGTGGGAAGGACATGTTGTGCATCTTGTGTCTCATTTCATTAAGACTATGTTGATGCTTAATGCTCACCCTTATATTAGTCCTATCAAGTGCTTTGCCATGACTCGCTGATACATCTCTAACGTATCTATAATTTTTGATTGTTCCATGCTATTATATTATCTGTTTCGCATGTTTAATGGGCTTTATTATACACTTTTATATTATTTTTGGGACTAACCTACTAACCCAAGGCCCCGTACAAATTTTTGTTTTTTTTTCCTATTTCAGTGTTTCGCAGAAAAGGAATATCAAACGGAATCCAAACGGAATGAAACCTTCGGGAGAGTTATTTTTGGAAAAAACATGATCCAGGGGACTTGGAATAGACGTCAAGAAAAAAGCGAGGCGGCCACAAGGCAGGGAGGCGGGCCTGCCCCCTAGGCGCGCCCCCACCCTCGTGGGCCCCTCGCGGCTCCACCGACCTACTTCTTCCTCCTATATATATCCATATACCCCGAAAACATCCAGGAGCACCACGAAACCCTATTTCCACCGCCGCAACCTTCTGTACCCAAGAGAACCCATCTTGGAGCCTTTTTCGGAGCTCCACCGGAGGGGGAATCGATCACGGAGGGCTTCTACATCAACACCATAGCCTCTCTGATGATGTGTGAGTAGTTTGCCACAGACCTTCGGGTCCATAGTTATTATCTAGATGGCTTCTTCTCTCTCTTTGGATCTCAATACAAAGTTCTCCTCGATCTTCTTGGAGATCTATTCTATGTAATTCTTTTTGCGGTGTGTTTGTCGAGATCCGGTGAATTGTGGGTTTATGATCAAGTTTATCTATGAACAATATTTGATTCTTCTCTAAAATCTTTTATGTATGATTAGTTATCTTTGCAAGTGTCTTCGAATTATCAGTTTGGTTTGGCCTACTAGATTGATCTTTCTTGCAATGGGAGAAGTTCTTAGCTTTGGGTTCAATCTTGCGGTGTCCTTTCCCAGTGACAGCAGGGGCAGCAAGGCACATATTGTATTGTTGCCATCGAGGATAAAAAGATGGGGTTTATAGCATATTGCTTGAGTTTATCCCTCTACATCATGTCATCTTGCCTGATGCATTACTCTGTTCTTATGAACTTAATACTCTAGATGCAAGCTAGATAGCTGTCGATGTGTGGAGTAATAATAGTAGATGCAGAATCGTTTCGGTCTACTTGTCGTGGACGTGATACCTATATACATGATCATGCCTAGATATTCTCATAATTATGCACTTTTCTATCAATTGCTCGACAGTAATTTGTTCACCCACCGTAATACGTATGCTATCTTGAGAGAAGCCACTAGTGAAACCTATGGCCCCCGGGTCTACCTTTTATCATATAAGTTTCCATTCTATTTTACTTTGCAATCTTTACTTTCAATCTATATCATAAAAATACCAAAAATATTTATCTTATTATCTCTATTAGATCTCACTCTCGTAAGTGACCGTGAAGGGATTGACAACCCCTTTATCGCATTGCTTGCGAGGTTCTTATTTGTTTGTGCAGGTATGAGGGACTTGCGTGTAGTCTCCTACTGGATTGATAACTTGGTTCTCAAAAACTGAGGGAAATACTTACGCTACTTTGCTCCATCACCCTTTCCTCTTCAAGGGAAAACCAACACAATGCTCAAGAGGTAGCAAGAAGTATTTCTTGCGCCGTTGCCGGGGAGATCTACGCACAAGTCAAGACATACCAAGTACCTATCACAAACTCGTATCCCTCGCATTACATTATTTGCCATTTGCCTCTCGTTTTCCTCTCCCCCACTTCACCCTTGTCATTTTATTCTCCCTCTTTCCTGCTCGCCTCTTTTTTGTTTGCCTCTTTTTGCTTGCCTCTTTCCGCCATCATGTCTGAAATTGTGGAGGTTATCATTGATAAGGATAGTGGTAATAACATGGAAAACTTTGATGCTTTGGTTGATCCTCATGAAGAACCCACTATCTTACACACTAAAAAGTTTTGAATTGGTAGTGGTAATATTATTGGAAAAGGAGTAATTCAAGATTTCTATACTTGTGTTGGTGCTTTACCTACTATGGAAGGGTCTATTCTCCATAGAACTAGTAGTTTTGCGGATGCTATATCTTTGCTCATAGTCGAACTTGAAAGACAATTTATTCATATGCACCCTTGCATCCAAAGGATTTTTCTAGAATTTTCTAATGTTGAGCATTCTTCTGTTAAGCAAACAACTACCATCTTTTTAGCTCATGAGTTCAAATTCATTATAAAAGAAGCCAATGAATTTTTTGCGCATTATAGGGTGGACGCCGGCCGTCCTCCCATAGAAGCAATCCTTTTTTATCAAGAATAAATAATGCGATTACGATCTTTAGATCATGTTGCTTTTAATGAAAACCTTAGAAAGAAGGTTCCTACCAATGTTCTTGTTGACAGGATCTCTGAACTTAATGATAATTTTTGCTATCCAAAATAATGGGTTGGGTTTTTCCCTTGAACAAAGGCTCATGACTTTTTTCCAAAATAATTCTTATAATGATGAATTGGTTGTGCAATATGAGGGGCCAAAGGAGGAACCAATACCTCCCGAGCTTGCTCTTGGGGACTTTTGTCCCATTAAATTTAGCCCTTTTGATTACTTTTTCTTGCCACAAATAAAACTTGCTGCGGAACGTAGGGAGTATGAGATAATTTTTCGCGATTTACCTTATCATTATCATGGCAACACCTAGATCTATTCTTGCTTTTATGCCTAGCTAGGGGCGTTAAACGATAACGCTTGTTGGGAGGCAACCCAATTTTACTTTTGTTTCTTGCTTTTTGGTTCTGTTTAGTACGAAATAATTCATCTAGCCTCTGTTTAGATGTGGTTTTATGCTTTTAATTAGTGTTTGTGCCAAGTAGAACCTTTGGGAAGACTTGGGGGGAGTTTTTGCGATCTTGCTGTAAAAAACAGAAACTTTAGCGCTCACGAGATTTGCTGCTATTTTTACTGGAGAGTGCGATTAGGTTCATTCTTTTTGCAGATGATTAATAGACAAATTCCTCACGTTCACAAATTTATTTTATAATTTTTGGGGTTACATAAGTATTCGAAACCTACAGATTACTACAGACTGTTCTGTTTTTTGACAGATTCTGTTTTTTGTGTGTTGTTTGCTTATTTTGATGAATCTATGGCTAGTATCAGAGAGTATGAACCACAGAGAAGTTGGAATACAGTAAATTTAACACCAATATAAATAAAGAATTAGTTCATTATAGTACCTTAAGTGGTGGTTTGTTTTCTTTTACTAACGGAGCTCATGAGATTTTCTGTTGAGTTTTGTGTTGTGAAGTTTTCAAGTTTTGGGTAAAGATTTGATGGACTATGGAATAAGGAGTGGCAAGATCCTAAGCTTGGGGATGTCCAAGGCACCCCAAGGTAAAATTAAAGGAAAAACAAAAGCCTAAGCTTGGGGATGACCCGGAAGGCATCCCCTCTTTCGTCTTCTTCCATCGGTAACTTTACTTGAGGCTATATTTCTATTCACCACATGATATGTGTTTTGCTTGGAGCGTCTTGTATGATTTGAGTCTTTGCTTTTTAGTTTACCACAATCATCCTTGCTGTACACACCTTTTGGGAGAGACGCACATGAATTGGAATTTATTAGAATACTCTATGTGCTTCACTTATATCTTTTGAGCTAGATAATTTTGCTCTAGTACTTCAATTATATCTTTTAGAGCACGGTGGTGTTTATATTTTATAGAAATTATTGATCTATCATGCTTCACTTATATTATTTTGAGAGTCCTTTAGAACATCATGGTAATTTGCTTTGGTTATGAAGTTAGTCCTAATATGATAGGCATCCAAGATGGGTATAATAAAAACTATCATAGAAAGTGCATTGAATATTATGAGAAGTTTGATACTTGATAATCGTTTTGAGATATAAAGATGGTGATATTAGAGTGTGCTAGTTGAGTAGTTGTGAATTTGAGAAATACTTGTGTTGAAGATTGCAAGTCCCGTAGCATGCACATATGGTAACCGTTGTGTAACAAATTTGAAACATGAGGTGTTCTTTGATTGTCTTCCTTATGAGTGGCGGTGGGGGACAAGCGATGGTATTTTTCTACCAATCTATCCCCCTAGGATCATGCGCGTAATTCTTGGTTTTTTATGACTTGTATATTTTTGCAATAAGTATGTGAGTTCTTTATGACTAATGTTGAGTCCATGGATTATACGCACTCTCACCTTTCCATCATTGCTAGCCTCTTCGGTACCGTGCATTGCCCTTTCTCACCTTGAGAGTTGGTGCAAACCTCGCCGGTGCATCCAAACCACGTGATATAATACGCTCTATCACACATAAACCTCCTTATATATTCCGCAAAACAGCCATCATACCTACCTATTATGGCATTTCCATAGCCATTCCGAGATAAATTGCCATGCAACTTTCCACCATTTCATTTATGACATGCTTCATCATTGTCATATTTCCTTGCATAATCATGTAGTTCACATCGTATTTGTGGCAAAGCCACCATGCATAATTTTTCATACATGTCACTCTTGATTCGTTGCCCTTCCCGGTACACCACCGGAGGCATTCATATAGAGTCATATTTTGTTCTAGTATCGAGTTGTAATCATTGAGTTGTAAATAAATAGAAGTGTGATGATCATCATTAATAGAGCATTGCCCCAAATAAAAAAAATAGAAAGGCCAAATAAAAAAGAAAGGCCCAAAAAAAGAAAAAAAAAGGGACAATACTACTATCCTTTTTTCCACACTTGTGCTTCAAAGTAGCACCATGATCTTTATGATAGAGAGTCTCTTGTTTTGTCACTTTCATATACTAGTGGGAATTTTTCATTATAGAACTTGGCTTCTATATTCCATCAATGGGCTTCCTCAAATGCCCTAGGTCTTCGTGAGCAAGCAAGTTGGATGCACACCCACTTAGTTTCTTTTGTTGAGCTTTCATACATTTATAGCTCTAGTGCATCCGTTTTGGATGTTTAATGAGCTTTATTATACACTTTTATATTATTTTTGGGACTAACCTACTAACCCAAGGCCCAGTGCAAATTGCTATTTTTTGCCTATTTCAGTGTTTCGCAGAAAAGGAATATTAAACGGAATCCAAACGGAATGAAACCTTCCGGAGAGTTATTTTTGGAACAAACGTGATCCAGGGGACTTGGAGTATACGTCAAGAAAGAAGCGAGGCGGCCAGGAGGCAGGGAGGCACGCCTGCCCCCTGGGCGCGCCCCCACCCTCGTGGGCCCCTCGCAGCTCCACCGACCTACTTCTTCCTCCTATATATATGCATATACCCCGAAAACATCCAGGAGCACCACGAAACCCTATTTCCACTGCCGCAACCATCTGTACCCAAGAGATCCCATCTTGGGGCCTTTTTCGGAGCTCCGCCGGAGGGGGAATCGATCACGGAGGGCTTCTACGTCAACACCATAGCCTCTCCGATGATGTCTGAGTAGTTTAACACAGACCTTCGGGTCCATAGTTATTAGCTAGATGGCTTCTTCTCTCTCTTTGGATCTCAATACAAAGTTCTCCTCGATCTTCTTGGATACCTATTCTATGTAATTCTTTTTGCGGTGTGTTTGTCGAGATCCGATGAATTGTGGGTTTATGATCAAGTTTATCTATGAACAATATTTGATTCTTCTCTGAAATGTTTTATGTATGATTGGTTATCTTTGCAAGTCTCTTCTAATTATCAGTTTGGTTTGGCTCGACAGTAATTTGTTCACCCACCATAATACTTATGCTATCTTGAGAGAAACCACTAGTGAAACCTATGGCCCCCGGGTCTTCCTTTTATCATATAAGTTTCCAATCTATTTTACTTTGCAATCTTTACTTTCAATCTATATCATAAAAATAACAAAAATATTTATCTTATTATCTCTATCAGATCTCACTCTCGTAAGTGATCGTGAAGGGATTGACAACCCCTTTATCGTGTTGGTTGCGAGGTTCTTATTTGTTTGTGCAGGTACGAGGGACTTGCGTGTAGTCTCCTACTGGATTGATACCTTGGTTCTCAAAAACTGAGGGAAATACTTATGCTACTTTGATGCATCACTCTTTCCTCTTCAAGGGAAAACCAACGCAGTGCTCAAGAGGTAGCACTCACACACATCAGTTTTGGTTGACCCTACTTTTAAGTTGCCTTTTTTACTTGTTGCTCAACCATTTGTTTGTTTCAAGTGCTAGGCTTACTTTCGTATCTATGCTAGCTTGTATTTGTTTTGTGTTTTTTTACAGATTTTGGGGGAGTGATGATCCTATTTTGTGCATGTTGTATCCAAATACAAAACTAAATAATGCACAAATCATGGGGAGCTTCTCTATGTTCCTTAGAACACTCCATGCTAATATCATAATATCCTTTTGTCTGTTTGGCTCGTCGGATCTTTTGATTGCTTGTTTCTATTGATATCTTTCGATTTCTTGCTTCACTCTTTGGTATATCTTTGTTCCATATCATCCTTTTGCAATCTTTTGGATCCTCAATATAGTTTGTCTTCCTCCAACCTTTTATCATTGGATATGTGTATTTCATTCCACTCTTTTTGGAGAAATACACACTTGGAGGAACACATATTATTTTTGTTGGGGAACGTAGTAATTTCAAAAAAAAATCCTACGCACACGCAAGATCATGGTGATGGCATAGCAACGAGAGGGGAGAGTATTGTCCACGTACCCTCGTAGACCATAAGCGGAAGCGTTATGACAAAGCGGTTGATGTAGTCGTATGTCTTCACGATCCGACCGATCCAAGTACCGAACGTACGACACCTCCGAGTTCAGCACATGTTCAGCTCAATGACGATCCCCGGGCTCCGATCCAGCAAAGCTTCGGGGATGAGTTCCGTCAGCACGACGGTGTGGTGACGATGATGATGCTCTACCGGCGCAGGGCTTCGCCTAAACTCCGCGACGATATGACCGAGGTGGAATATGGTGGAGGGGGGCACCGCACACGGCTAAGGAACGATCCGTAGATCAACTTGTGTTGTCTTGGGGTGTCCCCTGCCCCCGTATATAAAGGAGCAAGGGGGGAGGGGCCGGCCGGCCTAGGAGGGGCGCGCCAAGGGGAGTCCTACTCCCACCGGGAGTAGGACTCCCTCCTTCCTTGTTGGAGTAGGAGAAGGGGGGAAGAGGGGGAGAGGAGGAAGGAAAGGGGGGCCGCACCCCTTGTCCAATTCGGACCAGAGGGGGGCTGCGCGCCTCCTTCCTTTCGGCCTCTCTCCTCTATTCCCGTATGGCCCAATAAGGCCCATATACTCCCCGGCGAATTCCCGTAACTCTCCGGTACTCCGAAAAATACCCGAATCACTCGGAACCTTTCCGAAGTCCGAATATAGTCGTCCAATATATCGATCTTTACGTCTCGACCATTTCGAGACTCCTCGTCATGTCCCCGATCTCATCCGGGACTCCGAACTCCTTCGGTACATCAAAACTCATAAACTCATAATATAACTGTCATCGAAACCTCAAGCGTGCGGACCCTACGGGTTCGAGAACAATGTAGACATGACCTAGAACTATTCTCGGTCAATAACCAATAGCGGAACCTGGATGCTCATATTGGCTCCCACATATTCTACGAAGATCTTTATCGGTCAAACCGCATAACAACATACGTTGTTCCCTTTGTCATCGGTATGTTACTTGCCCGAGATTCGATCGTCGGTATCCAATACCTAGTTCAATCTCGTTACCGGCAAGTCTCTTTACTCGTTACGTAATGCATCATCCCGCAACTAACTCATTAGTCACATTGCTTGCAAGGCTTATAGTGATGTGCATTACCGAGAGGGCCCAGAGATACCTCTCCGACAATCGGAGTGACAAAACCTAATCTCGAAATATGCCAACCCAACATGTACCTTTGGAGACACCTGTAGTACTCCTTTATAATCACCCAGTTACGTTGTGATGTTTGGTAGCACCCAAAGTGTTCCTCCGGTAAACGGGAGTTGCATAATCTCATAGTTACAGGAACATGTATAAGTCATGAAGAAAGCAATGGCAACATACTAAACGATCAAGTGCTAGGCTAACGGAATGGGTCATGTCAATCACATCATTCTCCTAATGATGTGATCCCATTAATCAAATGACAACTCTTTTGTCCATGGCTAGGAAACATAACCATCTTTGATAAATGAGCTAGTCAAGTAGAGGCATACTAGTGACACTATGTTTGTCTATGTATTCACACATGTATTATGTTTCCGGTTAATACAATTCTAGCATGAATAATAAACATTTATCATGAAATAAGGAAATAAATAATAACTTTATTATTGCCTCTAGGGCATATTTCCTTCAGTCTCCCACTTGCACTAGAGTCAATAATCTAGTTCACATCGCTATGTGATTTAACACCAATATTCACATCTGCATGTGATTAATACCCATAGTTCACATCATCATGTGATCAACACCCAAAGGGTTTACTAGAGTCAATAATCTAGTTCACATCGCTATGTGATTAACACCCAAATAAGTACTAAGGTATGATCATGTTTTGCTCGTGAGAGAAGCTTAGTCAACGGGTCTGTCATATTCAGAGCCGCATGTATTTCGCAAATATTCTATGTCCACAATGCTCTGCACGAAGCTACTCTAGCTAATTGCTCCCACTTTCAATATGTATCCAGATTGAGACTTAGAGTCATCTGGATTGGTGTAAAAGCTTGCATCGTTGTAACTTTCATGACGGGCTCTTTTATCACCTCCATAATCGAGAAACGTCTCCTTAGTCCTCACTAAGGATATTCTTGACCCATGTCCAGTGATCTACTTATTAGATCAAAATTGTATTCCTTTGCCAAATACAGAGCAAGGTATACAATAGGTCTGGTTCACAGCATAGCATACTTTATAGAACCTATGACTGAGGCATAGGGAATGACTTTTCATTCTCTTTCTATTTTCTGCAATGGTCGGGTCTTGAGTCTTACTCAACTTCACACCTTGTAACACAGGCAAGAACTCCTTCTTTGACTGTTCCATTTTGAACTATTTCAGAAAATTTATCAAGGTATGTGCTCATTGAAAAATCTTATCAAGCGTCTTGATCTATCTATATAGATCTTGATGCTCAATGTGTAAGCAGCTTCACCGAGGTCTTGCTTTGAAAAACTCTTATTCAAGTATCCTTTCATGCTATCCAGAATTTCCATATCATTTCCAATTAACAATATGTCATCCACATATAATATTAGAAATGCTACAGAGCTCCCACTCACTTTCTTGTAAATACAGGCTTCTTCAAAAGTCTGTATAAAACCATATGCTTTGATCATACTATCAAAGTGTTTATTCCAACTCCGAGATGCTTGCACCAGTCCATAAATGGATCGTTGGAGCTTGCACACTTTGTTAGCATCTTTAGGATTGACAAAAACTTTCTGGTTGCATCATATACAACTCTTCTTTAATAAATCCATTAAGAAATGTAGTTTTGACATCCATTTGTCAGATTTCATAAAATGTGGCAATTGCTAACATGATTCAGACAGACTTAAGCATCGATACGAGTGAGAAAATCTCATTGTATTCAACATCTTGAACTTGTCGAAAAACCTTTTTGCGACAAGTCGAGCTTTGTAGATAGTAACACTACTATCAACGTCCGTCTTCCTCTTGAAGATCCATTTATTTAACATGGCTTGCTGATCATCGAGCAAGTCAATCAAAGTCCATACTTTGTTCTCATACATGGATCATATCTCAGATTTTATGGCCTCAAGCCATTTCGTGGAATCTGGGCTCATCATCGCTTCCTCATAGTTCGTAGGTTCATCATGGTCTAGTAACATGACTTCCAGAACAGGATTACCGTACCACTCTGGTGCAGATCTTACTCTGGAAGACCTACGAGGTTCTGTAGTAACTTAATTTGAAGTTTCATGATCATCATCATTAACTTCCTCACTAATTGGTGTAGTAGTCACAGGAACAGATTTCTGTGATGAACTACTTTCCAATAAAGGAGCAGGTACAGTTACCTCATCAAGTTCTACTTTCCTCCCACTCACTTCTTTCGAGAGAAACTTCTTCTCTAGAAAGGATCCATCTTAGCAACGAATAACTTGCCTTCGGATCTGTGATAGAAGGTGTACCCAATAGTTACCTTTGGGTATTCTATGAAGACGCACTTCTCCAATTTGGGTTCGAGCTTATCAAGTTGAAAACCTTTTTCATATAAGCATCACAACTCCAAGCTTTAAGAAACGACAACTTAGGTTTACTGCTAAACCATAGTTCATAAGGCGTCGTCTCAACGGATTTTGATGGTGCCCAATTTAAAGTGAATGCAGCTGTCTCTAATGCATAACCCCAAAACGATAGCGGTAAATCGGTAAGAGACATCATAGATCGCACCATATCCAATAAAGTGTGGTTACGACATTCGGACACACCATAACGTTGTGGTGTTCCAGGTGGTGTGAGCTGTGAAACTATTTCACATTGTTTTAATTGAAGACCAAACTCGTAACTCAAATATTCGTCTCCGCGATCAGATCGCAGAAACTTTATTTTCTTGTTACGATGATTTTTCCACTTCAGTCTGAAATTCTTTGAACCTTTCAACTATTTCAGATTTATGTTTCATCAAGTAGATATACCCATATCTGCTCAAATCATCTTGTGAAGGTCAGAAAATAACGATACTTGCCACGAGCATCAACACTCATTGGATCACATACATCGATATGTATTATTTCCAACAAGTCAGTAGCTCATTCCATTGTTCCAAAGAACGGAGTTTTAGTCATCTTGCCCAAAAAGGCACGGTTCGCAAGTATCAAATGATTCATAACCAAGTGATTCCGAAAATTCATCTTTATGGAGTTTCTTCATGCGCTTTACACCGATATGACCCAAACGGCAGTGCCACAAATAAGTTGCACTATCATTATCAACTTTGCATCTTTTGGCATCAATATTATGAATATGTGTATCACTACGATCGAGATACAACAAACTATTTTCATTGGGTGTATGACCATCGAAGGTTTTATTCATGTAAACAGAATAACAATTATTCTTTGACTTTAAATGAATAACCGTATCGCAATAAACATGATCAAATCATATTCATGTTCAACGCAAACGCCAAATAACATTTATTTAGTTTTAACACTAATCCCGAAAGTATAGGGAGTGTGCGATGATGATCATATCAATCTTGGAACTATTTCCAACACACATCGTCACTTCACCCTCAACTAGTCTCTGTTTATTCCGTAACTCCTGTTTTGAGTTAGTAATATTTAGCAACCGAACTAGTATCAAATACTCAGGGGCTACTATGAACACTAGTAAGGTACACATCAATAACCTGTATATCAAATATACCCTTGTTCACTTTTCCATCCTTCTTATCCACCAAATATTTAGGGTATTTCCGTTTCCAGTGACCATTTCCTTTGCAGTGTAAGCACTCTGTTTCAGGCTTTGGTCCAGCTGTGGGCTTCTTCGCGGGAGTGACAACTTGCTTGTCATTCTACTTGAAGTTCCCTTTCTATCCCTTTGCCCTTTTCTTGAAACTAGTGGTCTTATCAATCATCAACACTTGATGCTCTTTCTTGATTTCTACCTTCGTCGATTTCAACATCACGAAGAGCTCGGGAATCGTTTTCGTCATCCCTTGCATATTATAGTTCATCACGAAGTTCTACTAACTTGGTGATGGTGACTAGAGAATTCTGTCAATCACTATTTTATCTGGAAGATTAACTCCCACTTGATTCAAGCGATTGTAGTACCCAGATAATCTGAGCACATGCTCACTAGTTGAGCGATTCTCCTCCATCTTTTAGCTATAGAACTTGTTGGAGACTTCATATCTCTCAACTCGGGTATTTGCTTGAAATATTAACTTCAATTCCTGGAACATCTCATATGGTCCATGACGTTCAAAACGTCTTTGAAGTCCCGATTCTAAGCCGTTAAGCATGGTGCACTAAACTATCAAGTAGTCATCATTTTGAGCTAGCCAAACGTTCATAACGTCTGCATCTGCTCCTGCAATAGGTCTGTCACCTAGCGGTGCATTAAGGACATAATTCATCTGTGCAGCAATGAGGATAAACCTCAGATCACGGATCCAATCCGCATCATTGCTACTAACATCTTTCAACACAATTTTCTCTAGGAACATATGAAAGCAACAACGCGAGCTATTGATCTACAACATAATTTGCAAAATACTACCAGGACTAAGTTCATGATAAATTTAAGTTCAATTAATCATATTACTTAAGAACTCCCACTTAGACAGACATCTCTCTAGTCATCTAAGTGATCACGTGATCCAAATCAACTAAACCATGTCCGATCATCACATGAGATGGAGTAGTTTCAATGGTGAACATCACTATGTTGATCATATCTACTATATGATTCACGTTCGACCTTTCGGTCTCCGTGTTCCGAGGCCATATCTGTATATGCTAGGCTCGTCAAGTTTAACCTAAGTATTCCGCGTGTGCAACTGTTTTGCACCCGTTGTATTTGAACGTAGAGCCTATCACACCCGATCATCACGTGGTGTCTCAGCACGAAGAACTTTCGCAATGGTGCATACTCAGGGAGAACACTTCTTGATTATTAAGTGAGAGATCATCTTAAAATGCTACCGTCAATCAAAGCAAGATAAGATGCATAAAGGATAAACATCACATGCAATCAATATAAGTGATATGATATGGCCATCATCATCTTGTGCTTGTGATCTCCATCTTCGAAGCACCGTCGTGATCACCATCGTCACCGGCGCGACACCTTGATCTCCATCGTAGCATCATTGTCGTTACGCCATTTATTGCTTCTACGACTATCGCTACCGCTTAGTGATAAAGTAAAGCAATTACAGGGCGTTTGCATTTCATACAATAAAGCGACAACCATATGGCTCCTGCCAGTTGCCGATAACTTCGGTTACAAAACATGATCATCTCATACAATAAAATATAGCATAACGTCTTGACCATATCACATCACAACATGCCCTGCAAAAACAAGTTAGACGTCCTCTACTTTGTTGTTACAAATTTTACGTGGCTGCTACGGGCTTAGCAAGAACCGTTCTTACCTACGCATCAAAACCACAACGATAGTTCGTCAAGTTAGTGCTGTTTTAACCTTCGCAAGGACCGGGCGTAGCCACACTCGATTCAGCTAAAGTGAGAGAGACAGACACCCGCCGGTCACCTTTAAGCAACGAGTGCTCGTAGCGGTGAAACCAGTCTCGCGTAAGCGTACGCGTAATGTCGGTCCGGGCCGCTTCATCTCACAATGCCGCTGAACCAAAGTATGACATGCTGGTAAGCAGTATGACTTATATCGCCCACAACTCACTTGTGTTCTACTCGTGCATATAACATCAACACATAAAACCTAGGCTCGGATGCCACTGTTGGGGAACGTAGTAATTTCAAAAAAAATCCTACGCACACACAAGATCATGGTGATGGCATAGCAACGAGAGAGGAGAGTATTGTCCACGTACCCTCGTAGACCGTAAGCGGAAGCGTTATGACAACGCGGTTGATGTAGTCGTACGTCTTCACGATCCGACCGATCCAAGTACCGAACGTACGACACCTCCGAGTTCAGCACACGTTCAGCTCGATGACGATCCCCGGGCTCCGATCCAGCAAAGCTTCGGGGATGAGTTCCGTCAGCACGATGGCGTGGTGACGATGATGATGCTCTACCGGCGCAGGGCTTCGCCTAAACTCCGCGACGATATGACCGAGGTGGAATATGGTGGAGGGGGGCACCGCACACGGCTAAGGAACGATCCGTAGATCAACTTGTGTTGTCTTGGGGTGCCCCCTGCCCCCGTATATAAAGGAGCAAGGGGGGAGGGGCCGGCCGGCCTAGGAGGGGCGCGCCAAGGGGAGTCCTACTCCCACCGGGAGTAGGACTCCCTCCTTCCTTGTTGGAGTAGGAGAAGGGGGGAAAGAGGGGGAGAGGAGGAAGGAAAGGGGGGCCGCACCCCTTGTCCAATTCGGACCAGAGGGGGGCTGCGCGCCTCCTTCCTTTCGGCCTCTCTCCTCTATTCCCGTATGGCCCAATAAGGCCCATATACTCCCCGGCGAATTCCCGTAACTCTCCGGTACTCCGAAAAATATCCGAATCACTCGGAACCTTTCCGAAGTCCGAATATAGTCGTCCAATATATCAATCTTTACGTCTCGACCATTTCGAGACTCCTCGTCATGTCCCCGATCTCATCCAGGACTCCGAACTCCTTCGGTACATCAAAACTCATAAACTCATAATATAACTGTCATCGAAACCTCAAGCGTGCGGACCCTACGGGTTCGAGAACAATGTAGACATGACCTAGAACTATTCTCGGTCAATAACCAATAGCGGAACCTGGATGCTCATATTGGCTCCCACATATTCTACGAAGATCTTTATCGGTCAAACCGCATAACAACATACGTTGTTCCCTTTGTCATCGGTATGTTACTTGCCCGAGATTCGATCGTCGGTATCCAATACCTAGTTCAATCTCGTTACCGGCAAGTCTCTTTACTCGTTATATAATGCATCATCCCGTAACTAACTCATTAGTCACATTTCTTGCAAGGCTTATAGTGATGTGCATTACCGAGAGGGCCCAGAGATACCTCTCCGACAATCGGAGTGACAAAACCTAATCTCGAAATACGCCAACCCAACATGTACCTTTGGAGACACCTGTAGTACTCCTTTATAATCACCCAGTTACGTTGTGACGTTTGGTAGCACCCAAAGTGTTCCTCTGGTAAACGGGAGTTGCATAATCTCATAGTTACAGGAACATGTATAAGTCATGAAGAAAGCAATAGCAACATACTAAACGATCAAGTGCTAGGCTAACGGAATGGGTCATGTCAATCACATCATTCTCCTAATGATGTGATCCCATTAATCAAATGACAACTCTTTTGTCCATGGCTAGGAAACATAACCATCTTTGATAAATGAGCTAGTCAAGTAGAGGCATACTAGTGACACTATGTTTGTCTATGTATTCACACATGTATTATGTTTCCGGTTAATACAATTCTAGCATGAATAATAAACATTTATCATGAAATAAGAAAATAAATAATAACTTTATTATTGCCTCTAGGGCATATTTCCTTCAATTTTGTCCTTCCAAGTGTTTCGCCCCTTTTGGATATCGATGCCAATGGGGGAGAAGTTTGGAGAGTTTAGAGGGTTTTCATTTCATGCTTTGGTTTTGTTCTTAGGCATGCACTTGTATCTCATGCTCATGCATTATTGGTTGTTGCTATGCATGGTTGTGCTTAATTCCATATATAAACTCTCCTGAAAGTGGTTGTCATCAATTACCAATGTGGGGAGATTGGAAGAACATGGTGCCCCCATGTTTGCTTTTGGCAATTGATGACAATCCCTATGTACTAATGGTTGCCTTGAGGTATATTTGAAGGGTTTGTCCATAGGGTTTGCTTGAAGACCATTTGTTGGTTTCAAGGCTATGAGGAGAAGATAAGATACAAGGTTTATCAAGACTAAGTTAAAGACTGAATCAAGTTCATCAACACACAAAGCGTAGGAGATGTACCGAAGGGGATCAAGGGTATGGTAAGCATTGTTCATTACGCTTTGTGTACTAACCCATGGTTTACATGAGAGTTCTTTGTGGGGTTAGGTATGTTTCCATGGGCATGCATCAAAAGGAAGATATCATATAACCCATGGAGGATGACATCAAGTGGTGATTGTCATCAAGGTTGCATTATGCAAGTTCAATTGGAGCATCATGCAGAGATCATTCTTGAAGCTTGCCATCCATTGTGGTCACAATGGACCTGTGATGATGTGTTGAAGAGTGGATCACCCATTGTGGAGTATGGGGGAGCAATCTACTAGTCTTCATTGAGCCAGCGCAATTAAGAAAGGTGATCCAACTTGATGAGGTCAAGATTGTCATCATCTAGCTCAAGTGGATTATGCATGAGGCAAAGGTTTTTCCTTGATATGTTTCCTATTTTACCGGTCTCCTGGTGTTAGTTGGCAGAACTGTTTTAGGATCGATAGTCGTACTATCAAGGGGGGCTCTCGAGTGAGTGGCTTGATCGTGTCATTCGTAGAGAGCTCAAACCTTTGCATCCTTGGCATCATCTTTCTTGGTTCTTATTTGGTTTTCTCTTTGTGAGGTTGTAGAGTTTGTATTCATCTTCTTGTGAAACTCAAGCTCATCAAAAATGGAGTTCTTTTGTATCATCTTTGCGCTTTTGCCATTGGAGAGTTTGTCGGTTCATATTTGGGGAAGGTCCTCTTCCTTATCCTATTAGCAACTATTTTACATTGCTAGTTTTCAATATATCATGTCGTTGTTAGATACTCCCTCCATTCCATAATGTAGTGCCTATAGATTTGTGTAGAAGTCAAACTTTGCCAACTTTGATCAAGTGTATAGAGAAAATTGTCTACATCTACAATACCAAACATGTATATTCTGAAAATATAACTAACGATGTATCCAATGAGGTGCATTTGGTATTCTAGATATACCTATTTTTCTCTATATACATGGTCAAAGTTTGTAATGTTTGACTTTTGTAAAAATCTATAGGCACTACATTATGGAACGGAGGGAGTAGTACTTCTTGTCATCTATCCGACATGCTTGAGCTAGCTGATTTTGGAGCCCGTATGCCAAAGTTATGACAGTTTCGGCTTTATATGTTTCTTCGGTTTTGCTTGGGCGCTTTTGCAGCACCCAAGAAGTAGTACTGCTTCATGCAGTACTTTTGTTGTGGTCTACCGTAGCTACTTCCGCTTGCAAAAATGCTTTTGGAACTTCTCAAAAATTTCATGGTAGGAGAGTGATAGGACCGCTCCCCGAGTGGTAGTACCGCTCTCACAGAACTACCGCCCTTGTTTTTCTATCTCATTGGGTTGCTTTGACCATGCTAAGAGAGTAAGCGGTATTACCGCTTGAGCACGACCAGTGGGCATAATGGTTGGATTCGGAGGGGGCTATTTAAGTGGGTCTTCTTCCCCAATGGTTCTTATCCTTTGAGCTCATGTTTGCCCTCCATTGTTGACCTTCTTCGAGCTTGCTATCTCTCACTCCCACTAATAATTCTTGCTAGTTCTTGAGGGAAAAGAGAGAGGAGATCTAGATCTACATTTCCACCAATCACTTTCTCCTCTATGTGAGGGGAACCCCTTGGATCTAGATCCATGAGTTCTTTGTGTTCTCTTCTCCGTTCTTCCTCTCATTTTCCTTCATAGCATTAGTTGTTGTGGTGGGGATTTGGGAAAGAAGGACTTGGGCACTTTGTGTGCCCTTGCCATTGCACTTGGTGCATAGGTTCGAGTTCTCCACGGTGACACGTGGAAGTGAAGTTTGAGTAGCTTATTACTCTTGGGTGCTTGGTACCCTAGAGCTTGTTCCTCTTGGGTGCTTAGGCACCCTAGATGATTGGTGGTGTCATGTAACACCCCGGGATTCATGCTACGGTAACCTCACCCTAATGTGCCATGTCAACATGTTTTATTAGGCCAATTTGCTACCTAATAAAAATCAAACAATAATTCAAATTTTAATTGCAAGTCAACTTATTATTTCTTCAAACGATAAAACTAAAATGTTCGCACTATTCTATAAGTTTGCCTGATCAGTTTTCATGATTGAAACCACATCATTTGACATAATAAATAATCTCTAGTAAATTATGAAGTGGGCCAACGACATCATAATGGACCATTTAAATACAAACATGTTTTTTTAACATTACAAAATGGCCTCAAGATTTATGTGCCATTCTAGAATAATGTGCTTGACTTATGTGCCAAGTTTCAACTATAGCAAAAATCATTTGCTGCATAAACTAAAGGAAAAATAGTGGTAAAACAAATAATAAGATAGAAACGAATAAAACAAAAGGGCACTTATGTGCAATTGTAGCCTACTACTACAGTGGTTGGCCTAGCCCACCATGGGCCTTTCCCCTTCTCCTGTACAGCAAAGGAGGCAGGGGCCATGGCGTGGCAACCATCCGGCGACGCCATGGTCGGATGGCCACTACGTCGCCTCCCTCGGCCAATAAAGGCGTCCACGGAAACCCTAGCCACCGTCTCAAACATCCCCCCCTTGATCCCCATCGACCCCCTTCCCCTCTGGACCGAATCGAGCTCATGAGATCCTGCGGTGACCGCTGCCCCGTCGTCATTGTCACGGACACTAGCGTCTCTGATGTGCGGGAGGACGTCCAGGAGCTTCGCCATTGTCGTCTCCTTCGCCCTCGCCTATGGGTTCGAGCTAGAACCGTCCCAAACCTCGCCATCGCCGGTCTTCTTCGTCATGGCCGCCGCATCTCGTCGACGAGCGCGACATGTCCGGCCACTCATGTGCACTCTAACCACGTCTACGAGCATCGAAGTGAGCTTCTCTTCCGATTCCCCCTCTTCTCCGGCTCGATCTGTTCCGTTTGTAGCCGTCCCGTGAGCTTCGTCCACCATGGCAGAAGCTTAGGGTCTGCGTATGTGCACACTACTGCTCCTCTGTTGCTGATGCGCGTTGTTGCTGCTTTCTACCTACTGCCGCTTGCCGCTGCTCGCGCCGTCGTGCCCCTGTGACCGCTCAAGCATGCCCGCCCATAGCCTTGCCGCCGTTGCCGCCCGGCCACGCCCGCCTCCGCTGCCTGCTACTCGACGGACGCCGCGCCCATCGCTCCCGGCCACGCCCGACCCTGCTTGCCGCCCCGCGCGCGGCTCTGCATCTGCCTGCGCTCTCACGCCCGCAGTTGCTACTACTACTACGCTGCTCACTGATGCTTCATGTTGCTACTCATGCGCTATGCCTCGGCCATGGCCATGGCCAAGCGATGTGTGTGGTGTGTGTAGCCGGCTACCAGGCAGGGCTATCCCAATTAATTAGGCTAATTTGTTTTAGTTAAGGAAAACGTTCACCTACGGCACGCCGGCCGAACGCTCGGCCGGTCACGCGCGCTTCGTCGGATCGCTAGAGATCCTACGGCTGTATATTCGCGGCGCCTGCTTAAAGCACATGCTGGTAGTCCCTGTGCACACGCAACCTCCCTTATCTATTCAGGTTAGGTTTCATCCACACGTTCCTCTCTAGCTTTTTCTCTTCTTCCACCTAACGCAATAGTTTCTCTCTCCCCCAACGAGCAGCAGTGCGCCCAGGCGACATGAACGGAGAGCTTGACCTCATGTACTTTTTCTCTATCCCACACAAAGCGTCCCTGCAGCCCATCCTCGCCGTCGTCTGCGGCAAGGAACGCTCATGGTGGAGAGCTACAACTGTTATTGGAGGGAGTTGCAACCGGTGTCTAGGGCAGTTACAACCATGAACGGCGAGCGTGGTGACCACAGGGCGACGCTGCACCAAGCAATAACCCACATCATTAATTTTTTTGCTACATGCTTCAACCGGCATCGCAATTTTGCTACAACTAGCATTGCATTCTGCTACCACCGGTGTCAGATTTTGCTACATCGCACATGTCGACACGATTTTTGCTACAACCAGCGTTTCATTTTGCTACAACCGGCGACATGGCGAGCTGCAACGGGCAGCATGGCGAGCTGCAGTGGTTCGACGGCGAGACGATTTTTGCTGGAACTAGCACTCGATTTTGTTGGAACCATCGTTGGTGGGTTGTGATGCGACCATGGTCAGGGAGCTTGCAACAGCGCTCACTAGATGCTGCCATGACGACCACCACGTGTTGGAACCATGGCCAGGGGATGCTACCACAGCCACTTGAGGATGCTATGTCCACGACCTCTTCAGGATTGCTACCACGGCCAATTCAGGATGCTACCATGACGACGATGGCTGGATTTTGCATCCACTACCACCACGTGCTGGAACCAGCAAGCTATTTTGCTGGCACCGGAGACATGTGGAGCTACAATGATGATCTCTTTTGCTGGAAGCAGCGAGCATATTTGCTGGAAATGGCGAGCTATTTTGCTACAAGCCTACAACCGGCAAATAGGGATGTTACGTTGGGCGAGAACGAGATGTTGGTGACCAGCGAGGTGCTACGACCGGCAAGCCAAGAGCTATGACGGCAGCTACTACCGAGACGTGAACTGGGCCCATCAGTGCGACGAGCAACGACTGAGTCGCTGAGCTCGACGGCGGCCTTTTTGCTGCATCCCTGTTGATTTTTCGCTACTACCGGAGATGCTTGCTACTTCCATTCCCAACGATTTAGGCTGGAACCAGCACGTCTCTGGCTACCCTACAATGGACACCTGACGCCCATAGAAGATGCTACAACATGCACCATAGGAGGTTGCAACCGGCCACCGTGGATGCTAGTACTGTGCCCCGCGATGCCCGACCACCAAATCGTATGCTGGAGCCTAGGACGGCGGTGGCCCCGTGCTGCAGCAGGCGCAACCAGGGCTCCGACGACGATGGCCTCGTGCCCACGACAACGACGACCTCTTGGGGTGCGCCACCGCAACCAGCCGAGGGCGAGCGCAGAACGGCAAAAGGCACAAGCAGCCAACGAGCACAGGGACGATGACGGCCGCATGCCTATGACGACGGCGACCTGATGCGGTGTGCCACCTCGACCAGCCGAGGGCGCCTGTGGGTGGCCGGCAAGCACGGCCGGCCCAGGACGAGCGGGGCGCTGCTCTCTTTCTTCTTTTTTTTGTCATGGAAAAAACCCCATGGTCTCAGGTAGACGAAAGAGAATCCTAATCTAACGGCTGACAAAAGGTATATCCTGTGGCTGGGACGCGACCGGCCCAGTGTTTCGGCCGGTCCGCCGGCGGCTAACACTGGCCTTTAGTTAAGGGGTAAATAGGGTAGGTTAATTATTGGGCCTATCACATGCGCCCCTGCTAACTGCCCTCTTTTAGTTAAACATTAGACATTGACATGTGGGACCATGTACTGTTCACTTGACCAGTCAATGCTGACTGGACAGATGACGAAGTCAACTATCCCATCTTCCTTACACTCGTTGGGTACACTTTCTGGTGCCCGTAGGCCGTAGCATTTAGATATTAAAATGATTTTCGAATTAAGATAATTCCGGTAATTCCAGAAATTCAATTAAACTTTAGAAAATCATATAAATTAAATCGTAAGTCAAATGAAAATACTGTGTACATGAAAGTTACTCAGAATGACGAGACGAATCCGAATATGCACTCCGTTCGTCCGCCGCATGTCCCTAGCATAGAGAACATGCAACAATCCATCTCTGGTTCATCTGTCCGAAAAAGCGGAACACCGGGAATACTTTCCCGGATGTTTTCCCCCTTCGCCAGTAGCACCTAGTAGTGCGTTAGGTCACCCCTAACACCGCATATTGCCATGTTATGCTTGTGATGCTTTGATTGCTCTGTTATTTATTGTGTTCCCCCACCGTTTCTTCCTTCCGATAGACCTCGAGACCGCTGCTGATACCCCCGTGATCGACTACATCATCGATGACCCTTCTTGTGCAAGAGAGCTTCCAGGCAAGCCCCTCCCTTGATCACCAGATATCGCATATTCTTCTCTCTACTGCTTGCATTAGAGTAGTGTAGTATGTTACTACTTTCCGTTAATCCTATTCTGTTGCATAGCGTGTCAATTTTGCTACAGTTGTTGATACCTTACCTGCATTCCTAAATGCTTAGTATAGGATGCTAGTTTATCATCAGTGGCCCTACATTCTTGTCCGTCTGCCGTGCTATACTATTGGGCCATGATCACTAGGGAGGTGATCACGGGTATATACTTATATACATATACATGATACATGTGTTGTGACTAAAGACGGGTTGGCTCGTAGAGTACCCGCAAGTGATTCATGAATTGGGGGCTGAAAGGACCTTTGTCCCGACGGCCCTCTGGGTGGATCTTTGTGGCGGAGCGACAGGGTAGATTGAGACCACCTAGGAGAGAGGTGTGCCTGGCCCTGGTCGGCGTCCGCGGTTATTTCAAAATAACATGCTTAACGAGATCTTGGTATTTGACCTGAGTCTGGCCACTGGCCTATACGCACTAACCAACTACGCGGGAACAATTATGGGCACTCAACGTCGTGGTATCAGTCGAAGCCTTCATGACGTCAGCGACTAAGCGGCACGCGCCGGGTTGGACTGGAACGCCTGCTCTTGTATAAGGGAGGCTAGGTCTGCTCGTCGGCCGCGTACGCAACGTGCAGGTGTGCAATGGGCGATGGGCCTAGACCCCTACGCCATAGGATTTAGACCGGCGTGCTGACCTCTCTGTTGTGCCTAGATAGGGCTGCGACGTGTTGATCTTCCGAGGCTGGGCATGACCCAGGAAAGTGTGTCCTGACAAAGGGGATCGAGCGTGTTGGGAAATATGGTGCACCCCTGCAGGGAAGTTTATCTATTCGAATAGCCGTGTCCCTCGGTAAAAGGACGACCCGGAGTTGTACCTTGACCTTATGACAACTAGAACCAGATACTTAATAAAACACACCCTTCCAAGTGTGAGATACAACTGGTGATCGCTCTCTCACAGGGCGGCGAGGCGAGGATCGCCGGGTAGGATTGTGCTATGCGATGTTACTTGGTGGACTTACCCTCTACTCTCTTCTACATGCTACAAGATGGAGGCGGCCAGGAGCGTAGTCTTCCACAAGACTAGCTCTCCCCCTCTTATTCCGGCTTTCTGTAGTTCAGTCCACATATACTACCCCATTTCATTGATACCAATGCATATGTAGTGTAGCTCCTTGCTTGCGAGTACTTTGGATGAGTACTCACGGTTGCTTTGCTCCCCCTTTTCCCCCTTTCTATATCCGATTGTTGTGGCCAGACGTTGGTGTCCAGGAGCCAGACGCCACTGTTGATGACGACTGCTACTACTCGGGAGGTGCCTATTGCTACGTGCAGGCTGCTGACGACGACTAGGAGTAGTTTAGGAGGATCCCAGGCAGGAGGCATGCGCCTCTTTCGATATGTATCCCAGTTTGTGCTAGCCTTCTTAAGGCAAACTTTTTTAACCTATGTCTGTACTCAGATATTGTTGCTTCCGCTGACTCGTCTATGATCGAGCTCTTGTATTCGAGCCCTCGAGGCCCCTGGCTTGTAATATGATGCTTGTATGACTTATTTTATTTGTAGAGTTGTGTTGTGATATCTTCCCGTGAGTCCCTGATCTTGATCGTACACATTTGCATGTATGATTAGTGTATGATTGAATCGGGGGCGTCACAAGTTGGTATCAGAGCTGACTGCCTGTAGGAATCCCCCTTCCACACTCCTTGGCCGAAGTCGGGTCTAGACATTACAAAACTTTTACTAACATGGTTGTGTGTCTTACGGGCCCATGTCGCCATTTGGGTGGTATTAGGGTCTTTATTCCTCGATCCTTACTCAGGGACTCTGATCTCTCTTCTATTCGGGTTAAATGATTTTACTAAATATGACTCTAGGTTCTCGTAACTATTTCTCCCAGAGAGCCCCTTATCAGAGATGATCGCCTACTGCACCAGAAGATTTTGAAAATACTCTTCGATCATTACCCTTGTGCCCTCTGCTTTTCAATTCCCTATTACCGATATATCTATATGGATAACGACATACACTTGTTGTTCATACAATTACTCTGACTTTCTCTTGTTGTTACAAGATGCATCGAATTGCTCTCCGACTTTTAAGAATCCCTTGTACCATTGCCTTGTAGTTCCTTGCCATATAAATACCCCTACGGATAATTCCTCGCACCTATCGAGTATCCACTCATTCCAGTTGTTTTTGTGTTCCGCAAAAGACTTCGAAATACTATTTGATCTTTCGAAAATCCTCAACAACCTGTTGTTCTTGGAATTCTTGCATTCTGATTAATTCCATTAGTCTAGCAATTTACTATAAAAACCTTTGTGATTGTCATTATGATCCTTTTGATTCAACATGTGTGTGAATGCACACAATCATCAGTTGTTCCCTGGAATTTATCCTTCCAATTTAGACGTCATTCCGGACATGAGCTGGATCTCAACTACTCAAATTGCCATTGATTGTACCCCTAAGGCTATTCAACTTATCCATCCCTAATCAGAGCATTGCTTTTGATCCCTTGTCTTGGAATTCATAATTCCTTTGCATTTGAGCTTTGAGTTAGTCAGTTGTTTCTATAATCTGATGCACATGCATTCCTTCTTCCTTTGATAGAGTACTGATACTCACATCAGCTCCGTTGTAGACCATCAGACCTCTTGTTGGATTAGTATCCGACGGTGTCCTTCATATTCAGGTAACCTTGTGAGCCTTTCCACGGATATATAAAGCCTTTGGTAAATTGTATCATCTGCTTTCTCAACCATGCTCTGTTTTCTAGCTGGTGGTATTTACTATTGAAGCTTGTGGTATATGTTTCCACAATACCCTGACGGGTTGAACCTATGCCTTCCTTATTATGTGTGAACTCGAAAGTTTTCACGAGTCATACTCTTCTAGTATTTTGCTAGATAAAATTTCTACACTACAGCTTCATCAAAAGCGAGAAGCAAAATGAAATGTTATGCATTGAAGAAGTGGGAGTCGACCTTGAACTTTGCGTTCATGCCCATGGACACGATGTAGATCCTATCATGGAAGCTTCTTGTAATAATAACTATTGCCTTGATATAATATCATCTGGTATTGGTGAATTGATCCTTTGCAATCGTGGTCCGACCATATTTTCTACTTGATCCCATTTCTCAAGCAAGTGAAAACACTTGTCTTCTGCGGATCAATACATCTCTGCAACCCCTATGTCGATCTTCCTTCGAGTAATACCCTCCAGTATCCCGAGAATATCTAAGAACTGTGTTGCATCTTATGAGTCTTCATTAGCTATTATTTCTCGTTGATTCCAATTTTTCATGGGTTCTGGGTTGTCGTCAACCGAGAACACTGATATGTGAACTCTGCATTCCGGTTCGATAACCCTAAGTAATTTTTGTTGCTTATGAGTTTAATAATCCTTCAAGTCATTCCTAGCCCGATTGGCTATATCATTATCATGCCGATTTAAACTGTGCTACCTGGTCCTTCTTCCCGGAGCACAATTTTCGACGATGAGCTAAGCTTACGTCGATCTTCCTCATCATGTCGTTTCGCCATGAACAACAAACTTGGTTTGGAGTTTGTGTCATACCCTTGGTTCCAATAACCTTTCGATTCACCATTCATTTGACTCGATGTCATCACTGGTTGATTACACCTTCATGAAATCTCTCGACAATTGGGTCGTGATCATCAACAACATTCTGAGCTCTTCCAGGATATCAATCGAATTCATGATAGGAAATACCATCGTTGCCCCGCGATGATTTGTGTTATCATCGGCAATATTCTTGCCTTCCCCCCAACACAAACTTGTTCATGTTTTGTGTTGTATCTTGATTTCCTTGACATCTAGTTTGTATTATGTTCTACCTTGAAGTATTACCATCTTTTATGTCAAGGATGTTCTGAGAGTTGCTCCATCTCTTAAGGATTCTGGGTATAGTGATACTCCTCACCATCACCATTCCTTCTTGGTCCCCGTGTTGATTCTAACCGAGATACCAACAAGTGAACGGTGTTGTTTGGATTATGTACTTCTAGCAACCCTATTTCTTTGAAGTTAATGGTCGATAATTCATTCTTAGACTATTGATTATTGAATCATCATTCTAACATTGATCATACTACCTAAGCCCATATCTCGGGTGCACCTTTCAATCAATGATTAATTGTGTATGTTTTCCTTGAGCATACATCATTATATCATTTGATCTGTCAAATGTTATCTCCTTGTTCACATAATCGTGGAAATCCATCGTTTGGAAATCTCAATGAATGATCATTCAGTCCTTCAGCCACCTCCTCATCCTCTCCTTGGTTTAATGATGAACTCTTGTTTTGGAACTCACTTCCATAGTTCATTTCCCGAGAATCTTACAATGTCATCTCGTAAATTTGTGTTGCACCTTTTCTTCTCAGGAATCGTAAGTCTGAGGTATCCTGACACCAATCGGATCTGAATCTCGGTCAGATATGATGGTTGGAACATAATTCCAAGAGTTATGACACTGGTCTTTATTGACCCGGTAAGGTGGTGTCATGCCTAGCACACCTGGCCGAAGGCCTCATTGTTATAGTTTCCTTTTTAGCAAGGTTAACCATTCTTCCATGAGGAAATTGTAAGACTTATTCTATAAGTTGTTCCTGATGAATTCTTTGAGTATCCAAAGTCCGACCATGCTTGAAGACCATGTCAATGCTATTTCGGAGAATGTCTGTTGTACTCCGATTTTCAATAAGAGCATTGAGAGCGCAATACTAAGTTTTCTTTATCCATTATCCAAACACCATTGTATGGGTAATGTCATGAAATTTCTCTCCCCTACCCAAAGAGTTTTCCTGTCATGGATATCGTGCTCTGCTTGTCCTTGGAAAGGATATACCCTTGAAATATGTGTTTAAACACATTTTTCCTTTCCATTGTTCTGTTTAATATGATAATCATATTTCCCTTTCCACTGGTTGGTTTAACGTTTCTTGTGATCTATATGATCTAAGTAGTAATATTCTCCTTCTTATGTAAACACCTCGGTGTACAGTCCTGTCAGCAAGACCCTGTTACTATTGTTGATGACATTCCGGTAGCCACCGATGGATGAGAACTTTGACTATTGGTCCGCCTCTTTAACGAGCAGGAAAATGGTTCTCTTCATCCCTCGCCCTTGATACCGACGTTGTTGCCGACATAACTGACTGGCTATCATCTGACATGCCTTACTTGCATGATCGTGCAAGACATCATTGCCTTCCTACTTTTAACCCACATGGTGGGCCCATAACCCATAGTTCCATAGGATCGAAACCTGACTCTCCTATACACCCATGTTCTTAAGGTTGTTCCTCGCACTTGGCCTCGTATGTAATTCACGAGCCACCTTCCGAGAGATCAGCAATTCTGGTATTAGACACAATACTTATTCCCATTGCTTTGAACCCCTTTCACGTCCTGTTTCAGGCATCGAACAATTGCCTACCCTCTTGAAGCTTCTCATGGTACCTTCTTACCTTGCTCTTGATATCTTCTTAAGTTTCAATTTGAGCTTTACCTTCTACCACCTTCCTCGATGTTATCTACCAGATAGTCAACCATGCAGAGGCCCGTTCTCCCAGAATAACCCCTCCCCCCCTATTCATTCATAAGTACGATGGAGTTCCCGAAGAAAGGATGCCGACTTCATCATGATGAACCGGAGCAGAGAAATGAAGACAACAATGTAATTGATCGACCTCTTCGTGAAGAAAACCAAGAAGATTCGTTAGAATTTCGTAACCAAAACTACCCCTTACTCCACCTCTTAAATCTCCAGACGAGATTTCTTGTAGTGGAGGAGATTTGTAACACCCCGGGATTCATGCTACAGTAACCTCACCCTAATGTGCCATGTCAACATGTTTAAGCCAATTTGCTACCTAATAAAAATCAAACAATAATTCAAATTTTAATTGCAAGTCAACTTATTATTTCTTCAAACGATAAAACTAAAATGTTCGCACTATTCTATAAGTTTGCCTGATCAGTTTTCATGATTGAAACCACATCATTTGACATAATAAATAATCTCTAGTAAATTATCAAGTGGGCCAACGACATCATAATGGACCATTTAAATACAAACATGTTTTTTTAACATTACAAAATGGCCTCAAGATTTATGTGCCATTCTAGAATAATGTGCTTGACTTATGTGCCAAGTTTCAACTATAGCAAAAATCATTTGCTGCATAAACTAAAGGAAAAATAGTGGTAAAACAAATAATAAGACAGAAAAGAATAAAACAAAAGGGCACTTATGTGCAATTGTAGCCTACTACTACAGTGGTTGGCCTAGCCCACCATGGGCCTTTCCCCTTCTCCTGTACAGCACAGGAGGCAGGGGCCATGGCGTGGCAACCATCTGACGACGCCATGGTCGGATGGCCACCACGTCGCCTCCCCTGGCCTATAAAGGCGTCCACCGAAACCCTAGCCCCCGTCTCAAACATACCCCCCTTGATCCCCATCGACCCCCTTCCCCTCTGGACCGAATCGAGCTCATGAGATCCTGCGGTGACCGCTGCCCCGTCATCGTTGTCACGGACACTAGCGTCTCCGGTGTGCGGAGGACGTCCAGGAGTTTCGCCATTGTCGTCTCCTTCGTCCTCGCCTATGGGTTTGAGCTAGGACCATCCCAAACCTCGCCATCGCCGGTCTTCTTCGTCACGACCGCCGCATCTCGTCGACGAGCGCGACATGTCCGGCCACTCCTGTGCACGCTAACCACGTCTACGAGCATCGAAGTGAGCTTCTCTTTTGATTCCCCCTCTTCTCTGGCTCGATTTGTTCCATTTGCGGCCGTCCTGTGAGCTTCGTCCGCCATGGCAGAAGCTTAGGGTCTGCGTATGTGCACACTGCCGCTCCTCTGTTGCTGGTGCGCGTTGCTGCTGCTTTCTACCTACTGCCGCTTGCCGCTGCTCGCGCCGCCGCGCCCCTGTGACCGCTCAAGCATGCCCGCCCATAGCCTTGCCGCCGTTGCCGCCCGGCCGCGCCCGCCTCTGCTGCCCGCTGCTTGACGGACGCCGCGCCCATCGCTCCCGGCCGCGCCCGACCCTGCTTGCCGCCCCGCGCGCGGCTCTGCATCTGCCTGCGCTCTCACGCCCGCAGTTGCTACTACTGCTACGCTGCTCACTGATGCTTCCTGTTGCTATTCAGGCGCTATGCCTCGGCCATGGCCATGGCTAAGCGATGTGTGTGGTGTGTGTAGCCGGCTACCAGGCAGGGCTATCCCAATTAATTAGGCTAATTTGTTTTAGTTAAGGGATAAATAGGGTAGGTTAATTATTGGGCCTATCACATGCGCCCCCTGCTAACTACCCTCTTTTAGTTAAACACTAGACATTGACATGTGGGACCATGTACTGTTCACTTGACCAGTCAATGCTGACTGGACAAATGACCAAGTCAACCATCCCATATGCCTTACACTCGCTAGGTATACTTTCTGGTGCCCGTAGGCCGTAGCATTTAGATATTAAAATGATTTTCGAATTAAGATAATTCCAGTAATTCCAGAAATTCAATTAAACTTTAGAAAATCATATAAATTAAACTGTAAGTCAAATGAAAATACTTTGTACATGAAAGTTGCTCAGAATGACGAGACGAATCCGAATATGAAGTCCGTTCGTCCGCCGCACGTCCCTAGAATAGCGAACATGCAACAATCCACCTTTGGTTCATCTGTCCGAAAAAGCGAAATACCGGGAATACTTTCCTGGATATTTTCCCCCTTCGCCAGTAGCACCTAGTAGTGTGTTAGGTCACCCCTAACACCGCGTATTGCCATGTTATGCTTGTGATGCTTTGATTGCTCTGTTATTTATTGTGTTCCCCCACCGTTTCTTCTTTCCGGTAGGCCTTGAGACCGCTGTTGATACCCCCGTGATCGACTACGTCACCGACGACCCTTCTTCTTGTGCAAGAGAGCTTCCAGGCAAGCCCCTCCCTTGATCACCAGATATCGCCTATTCTTCTCTCTACTGCTTGCATTAGGGTAGTGTAGCATGTTACTGCTTTCGGTTAATCATATTCTGTTGCATAGCGTGTCATCGTTGCTACAGTTGTTGATACCTTACCTGCATTCCTAAATGCTTAGTACATGATGCTAGTTTATCATCAGTGGCCCTACATTCTTGTCCGTCTGCCGTGCTATACTATTGGGCCATGATCACTAGGGAGGTGATCACGGGTATATACTTATATACATATACATGATACAGGTGTTGTGACTAAAGACGGGTCGGCTCATAGAGTACCCGCGAGTGATTCACGGATTGGGGGCTGAAAGGACCTTTGTCCCGACGACCCTCTAGGTGGATCTTTGTGGCGGAGCGACAGGGTAGGTTGAGACCACCTAGGAGAGAGGTGTGCCTGGCCCTGGTCGGCGTCCGCGGTTATTTCAAAATAACATACTTAACGAGATCTTGGTATTTGATCTGAATCTGGCCACTAGCCTATACGCACTAACCAACTACGCGGGAATAGTTATGGGCACTCGAAGTCGTGCTATCAGTCGAAGCCTTCATGACGTCAGCGACTGAGCGGCGCGCGCCGGGTTGGACTGGATCGCCTGCTCTTGTATAAGGGAGGCTTGGTCTGCTCGCCGGCCACGTAAGCTACGTGCAGGTGTGCAATGGGCGATGGGCCTAGACCCCTGCGCCATAGGATTTAGACCGGCGTGCTGACCTCTCTGTTGTGCCTAGGTAGGGTTGCGACGTGTTGATCTTCCGAGGCCGGGCATGACCCAGGAAAGTGTGTCTGGACAAAGGGGATCGAGCGTGTTGGGAAATGTGGTGCACCCCTGCAAGGAAGTTTATCTATTCGAATAGCCGTGTCCCTCGGTAAAAGGACGACCCAGAGTTGTACCTTGACCTTATGACAACTAGAACCGGATACTTAATAAAACACACCCTTCCAAGTGTGAGATACAACTGGTGATCGCTCTCTCATAGGGCGGCGAGGCGAGGATCGCCGGGTAGGATTATGATATGCAATGTTACTTGGTGGACTTACCATCTACTCTCTTCTACATGCTGCAAGATGGAGGCGGCCAGAAGCGTAGTCTTCAACAGGACTAGCTCTCCCCCTCTTATTCCGGCTTTCTGTAGTTCAGTCCACATATACTACCACATTTCATTAATACCAATGCATATGTAGTGTAGCTCCTTGCTTGCGAGTACTTTGGATGAGTACTCACGGTTGCTTTGCTCCCCCTTTTCCCCCTTTCTATATCCGATTGTTGTGACCAGACGTTGGAGTCCAGGAGCCAGACGCCACTGTTGATGACGATTGCTACTACTCGGGAGGTGCCTACTGCTATGTGCAGGCCGCTGACGATGACTAGGAGTAGTTTAGGAGGATCCCAGGCAAGAGGCCTATGCCTCTTTCGATCTGTATCCCAGTTTGTGCTAGCCTTGTTAAGGGAAACTTGTTTAACTTATGTTTGTACTCAGATATTGTTGCTTCCGCTGACTCGTCTATGATCGAGCTCTTGTATTCGAGCCCTCGAGGCCCCTGGCTTGTAATATGATGCTTGTATGACTTATTTTATTTGTAGAGTTGTGTTGTGATATCTTCCCGTGAGTCCCTGATCTTGATCGTACACATTTGCATGTATGATTAGTGTATGATTGAATCGGGAGCGTCACATGTCGTGAAGCTTAATTATTGTGGTGGAAAGCTCCGAGGCAAGTGTCGGGGACTCCAATTAAGTTGTGGAGATCGCCCCAAGTAACTTGTATGGGTTCTGGTGACCGCCCCCAAGGGTTTCCAATTGTACGGGTTCGGTGACCGCCCCCAAGGGTCGCTATTTGTATAGGTTCGGTGACCGCCCTCAAGGGTCCCTTAGTGAAATCACGTCATCTTGCATTGTGCGAGGGCATGAGGAGACTACAGTGGCCCTAGTGGCATTTTGGGGAGTGTGCCTCCACACTGCTCCAAATGGATATTAGCACCTACAAGGGTGTGAACTTTGGGATACATCATCTGCATGCCTCTATTATCTCTTACCCGAGCCCTTTACTTATGCACTTTACTTTGCAATAGCCATAGTGTTTCTTGTTATATATCTTGCTATCACTTAGTTGTCCATATTGCTTAGCATATGTTGTTGGTGCACATAGGTGAGCCTAGTTGATTTAGGTTTGTGCTTGACCTATTAAATGCTTGTTTTATTTCGAATTCGTTCAAGCCCAAATCATAATTATTTTAAAGCGCCTATTCACCCCACCCCCTCTAGGCGACATCCACGATCTTTCAACGCCGGGGTGAGACTTGCTACCATGTTCTCAGAAGGAGCTTGCTTAGCTCTTAAGACACCAACATCGGTGTAAGAACTTTGGATCCGAGGATGTCGTCGGATGTGGAATCGACCTGGAAGATAGAAGCTTCAAGTTTGTTGACTCACCTACGAAGCCGAAGACCAAAGATGAAGCCACGACTCCGAGGAGCCGATCGATATATTCGGCTTGACGACAAAGTTCAGGGGCTACTGGCGGTGTCCCAGATTAGGGGCTTCTAACCACGTCAACCCCCCAATCATGGGCTGGTCCAAGGATCCCCTGACAACTGACAAGTGGGCCATGTTTTCAATGCCCCACAACGTACTCAAGATGGAATCCTCCGAAGATTTGGCGCATACTCCGAGATACATGTTGAATCATCAGCATGTTTATCCCTTGGTGTGACCGACCTACATGTAACCCTAGTTACCCCCAATTCCTATATAAGCAGAGGTGTTTAGCCAATAGGGTCAGATTCATACACATACAATCTCGAGGTAGATCACCCTGTACTTTGTACCCATCCAAAATCAATACAACAGAAGTAGGACGTAGGGTTTTACCTCTTCATGAGGGCCAGGACCTGGGTAAAACATTGTGTCCCTCTTTGTCCTATTACCATCTAGCCAAGATCACTACCTTGGGACCCCCCTACCCAAGATCCGCCAGATTCAACTCCGAAAAGGAGGAAGCACCAAGCTAACAATGTTAACAGGACCTACACACAAACAAATAAAATTCCTTGCACCCAATAGTAGCAAGGAGGTTGTCAATCCCCTTATTCTTGCTAGTTACAAGATTAAAAGCAAATTGATATTGATAGGGAAAATGACAAGAAAGTAAAAGAGAAAATTGTAGGAGCTTTTGTATTAGTGGCGAATAGACCCGAAGGCCTTAGGTTCACCTGGCATCTCTCTCGAAAGCAAATAGTGGTATGGTAACAAATTATAGTTGGGCAACTGACAGAAGGGCGAAAATTCATAATTATGATCATTCATGGCATAATATCATATAGACAATACGTCAGTGATAAGTAGATCGTTAAATTTACTAACATCTACTACTATTACTCCACCCCAAAACCGTTATTCAGCAGGCATCTCAAAGTATTAAGTTTGCAAGAAACAGAGTAACACAATAAGCAAGATGACATAATGTAGACAGAAAGAAACCTAAGAATAAAATTAATCCCCATCATTTTATCCTTCGTGGCAACAATACAATACGTGGCTTCTTCCTTTTGTCACTTGACAAGATCACCGCAAGTTTGAACTCACTAATATGGACCACTCCCTCTGAAGAAAAAATCATCTATGTTGGCCATAGAAGACGCGTAGATCGGAAAGCATACATAGCTATAAAATTATGCGGTAAAGAAACTTCAAGAGATTCAACTAAATTCAATGAACAATCTGATCATAGTTCCCCAATTCATCAAATCCAAGAAAACACACCACAAGAATTACATTGGATTGATCTCAAAGGAGATCATTGTATTGAGGATCAGAGAGAGAGTCATCTAGATACTACTATCGACCCATAGATCCTAATGGAACTACTCACACATCATCATGGAGACAGAAAGGTTGATGAAGATGGCCTCCCAATGGCTTCCCCCTTCGGCAAAGCACCGAAATAGGGTTCCAGATGGGATCGCATCAGAACAGAGGCTTGCGGCAGTGATAAAATTCTTTCGGGTTCTCTTCTGAGGGTTGCGGAATACTGGGGTATTCATAGGCCTGGAATTAGGTCAAATAGAGCCGCTTGGGTCCCACAAGCTAGGGTGGTGTGACCAGGGGTAGGTCGCACCCCCTGGGTTTGTGGGCCCTGTGTGCATCATCTAGTCTTCCCCAAAGCTTCTAGGGTCTCTTATTTCCCATAAAAAAATGTCATCGAATTTCATCATGTTTGGACCTTCCTAGGTATGGTTTTAATGCAGAAAACATGAAGTGGCATTGGGTACTAAATTAAGAAGTTAGTCCAGAAAAGTAATATAAAATAATATAAAATGCACACAAAAGTGATAATATAATAGCATTTAACAATAAAAAATTGTAGATACATTGGAGATGTATCATCGGCTAGGCGCGGAGGCCGGACGGGTTCATGTCAGAGTTTCCCCACGGTGCATGGAGCCTGATCAAGTAATACATCCTTACCATCTTCGACTAGCTATACTCCTTGAATGGCCTAGGCTTCCATAAAATTAATGAGGCGCTTATAACCTTGTTGTAGAAGAGGCCCGCTACAGAATCCCTCTTCGATTACCACCCAATAAGCCTTGTACACCTAATTGGCAAACTCTCTACGCAGGCTCTCTCCCTTTGATTGGCTCCGAGGCCTGGTGCCATGGTCTCCACCAATCAAAGTGCGTTCATAGATGGACGTTCCATCCATGATAACTTCTTGCTAGTCTAGCAAACAGCACGATTAATCAATAACATCAAGGTTCACAAGATGCTTCTGAAGCTTGACTGCAAGGGCGTTTGACTTAGTATATTGACCATTTTTCATTGAGATTTTGGAGCACTTGGGTTTTGACGAGTGTTGGGAAACGTAGCATGCAATTTCAAAAAAATTCCTACGCTCACGCAAGATCTATTAGGAGATACATAGAAACGAGAGGGGAGAGTGTGTCCATGTACCCTCGTAGACTGGAAGCGGAAGCATTTGACAATGTGGTTGATGTAGTCAAACTTCTTCTAGCTGTGACCGGTCAAGCACCGAATGTACGACACCTTCGAGTTCTACACACGTTCAGCTCGATGATGTCCCTCGCCTTCTTGATCCAACAAGGTGTCGAGGAAGTAGATGAGTTATGTCAGCACGATGGCATGGTGACGGTGATGGTGAAGTGACTCTCGCGGGGCTTAGCCTAAGCATCGCAAAACTATGACATGAGGTGTAAACTATGGAGGGGGGCGCCACACACGGCTAACGATTGTTGTTGTGTGTTCTAGGCGCCCCTCCCCACGTATATATAGGTGGGAGGGGAGGAGAGGTAGCCATGTGGCGCCCCAAGTAGGAGGAATCTTACTTGGGCTCATCCCCAATTCGGCCTCCCCCCTTTCCTTATTTCCGCGGGGGGGGGGGGGAGGAGAGGAAGGAAAGAAGGAAAGGGGAGCCGAACCTCCTCTTTCCCTTCTCCAATTTGGCCTCCTTGCTTGGGGGGGCGCCACCCCTTGTTGGCTGGTGTGCTCCCCTCCTATGGCCCATATCTTCGCCCGGGGGTTCCGGTAAACCCCTGGTACTCCGATAAATACCCGATACTATCTGGAACACTTCCGATGTCCGAATACTATCATCCTATATATCGATCTTCACCTCTCGACCATTTCAAGACTCCTCATATTGTCCGTGATCTCAACCGGGACTCCGAACAACATTCGGTCACCAAATCACATAACTCATATAATACTAATCGTCATCGAACGTTAACCGTGCGGACCCTACGGGTTCGAGAACCATGTAGACATGACCGAGACACCTCTCTGGTCAATAACCAATAGCGGAACCTGGATTCTCATATTGGCTCCTACATATTCTACTAAGATCTTTATCGGTCGAACCGTTATGACAACATACGTTATTCCCTTGGTCATCGGTATGTTACTTGCCCGAGATTCGAACGTCGGTATCCACATACCTAGTTCAATCTCATTACCGGCAATTCTCTTTACTCGTTCTGTAATACATCATCTTGTAGCTAACTCATTAGTCACTTTGCTTGCAAGGCTTCTTATGATGTGCATTACCGAGAGGGCCCAAAGATACCTCTCTGATACTCAGAGTGACAAATCCTAATCTCGATCTATGCCAACCCAACAAACACCTTCGGAGATACCTGTAGAGCATCTTTATAATCACCCAGTTATGTTGTGACGTTTGATAGCACACAAGGTATTCCTCCGGTATCTGGGAGTTGCATAATCTCATAGTCGAAGGAATATGTATTTGACATGAAGAAAGCAATAGCAATAAAACTGAATGATCATAATTCTAAGCTAACGAATGGGTCATGTCCATCACATCATTCTCCTAATGATGGGATCCCGTTATCAAATGACAACTCATGTCCATGATTAGGAAACCTTAACTATGTTTGATCAACGAGCTAGTCAAGTAGAGGCTCACTAGGGAAATGGTGTTTGTCTATGTATTCACACATGTATTAAGGTTTCCGATAAATACAATTCCAGCATGAATAATAAAAAATTATCATGAATAAAGAAATATAAAATAACAATTTTATTATTGCCTCTAGGGCATATTTCCTCCAGTCTCCCACTTGCACTAGAGTCAATAATCTAGATTAGATTATAATGATTCTAACACCCATGGAGTCTTGGTGTTGATCATGTTTTGCTCGTGGAAGAGGCTTAGTCAACGGGTCTGCAACATTCAGATCCGTATGTATTTTGAAAATCTCTATGTCTCCCTCCTTGACTTGATCACGGATGGAGTTGAAGCGTCTCTTGATGTGTTTGGTTCTTTTGTGAAATCTGGACTCCTTTGCTAAGGCAATTGCTCCAGTATTGTCATGAAATATTTTCATTGGACTCGATGCACTAGTTATTACACCTAGATGAGATATGAACTCCTTCATCCAAGATCCTTCATTTGCTGCTTCCGAAGCATCTATGTACTCCGCATCACACGTAGATCCTGCCACGATGCTCTACTTGGAATTGCACCAACTGACAACTCCACCATTCAAAATAAATATGTATATCTGCTTTGTGACTTAGAGTCATCCGGATCAGTGTCAAAACTAGCATCGACGTAACCATTTACGACGAGCTCTTTGTCACCTCCATAAATGAGAAACATATCCTTGGTCCTTTCAGGTACTTCAGGATGTTCTTGACCGCTGTCCAGTGATCCACTCCTGGATTACTTTGGCACCTCCCTGCTAAACTTATAGCAAGGCACACATCAAGTATGGTACACAACATAGCATACATGATAAAACCTATGGCTGAGGCATAGGGAATGACTTTCATTTTCTCTCTATCTTCTGCAGTTGTCGGGCATTGAGTCTGACTCAACTTCAAACCTTATAATACAGGCAAGAACCCTTTCTTTGACTGATCCATTTTGAACTTATTCAAAACTTTATCAAGGTATGTGAGTTGTGAAAGTCCTATTAAGTGTCTTGATCTATCTCTATAGATCTTGATGCCTAATATATAAGCAACTTCACCGAGGTCTTTCATTGAAAAACTTTTATTCAAGTATCCTTTTATGCTATCCAGAAATTATATATCATTTCCAATCAACAATATGTTATCCACATATAATATCAGAAATGCTACATAGCTCCCACTCACTTTCTTGTAAATACAGGCTTCTTCGAAAGTCTGTATAAAACCATATGCTTTGATCAGCTCATCAAAGCGTATATTCCAACTACGAGATGCTTGCACCAGTCCATACATGGATCCCTGGACCTTGCACACTTTGTAGCAACTTTAGGATCAACAAAACCTTCTGGTTGCATCATATACAACTCTTCTTTAAGAAATCCATTAAGGAATGCAGTTTTGACGTCCATTTGCCATATTTCATAATCATAAAATGCGGCAATTGCTAACATGATTCGGACAGACTTAAGCATCGCTACGGGTGAGAAAGTCTCATCGTAGTCAACTCCTTGAACTTGTCGAAAACCTTTTGCGACAACTCGAGCTTTGTAGACAATGACATTACCATCAGCGTCAGTCTTCTTCTTGAAGATCCATTTATTCTCTATGGCTCGCCGATCATCGGGCAAGTGTACCAAAGTCCATACTTTGTTCTCATACATGGATCATATCTTAGATTTTATGGCCTCAAGCCATTTATCGGAATCTAGGCTCATCATAGCTTCTTCATAGTTCATTGGTTTGTCATGGTCAAGTAACATGACTTCTAAAATAGGATTACCGTAACACTCTATTGCGGATCGTGCTCTGGTTGACCTACGAGGTTCAGTAGTAACTTCATCCAAAGTTTTATGATCATTATCATTAGCTTCCTCTCTAGTTGGTGTAGGCATCACGGGAACGGTTTTCTTTGATGAGCTACCTTCTAATTCGAGAGAAGGTACAATTACCTCATCAAGTTCTACCTTCCTCCCACTCACTTCTTTTGAGAGAAACTCCTTCTCTAGAAAGTTTCCATTCTTGGCAACAAATATCTTGCCTTCGAATTTGTGGTAGAAGATGTACCCAATTGTTTCCTTAGTGTATCCTATGAAGACGCACTTCTCTGATTTAGGTTCGAGCTTATCAGTCTTAAGCCTTTTGACATAAGTGTCACAACCCCAAACTTTAAGAAACGACAGCTTAGGTTTCTTGCCAAACCACAGTTCATATGGTGTCATCTCAACGTATTTAGATGGTGCCCTATTTAACGTGAATGCAGTTGTCTCTAATGCATAACCCCAAAACGATAGTGGTAAATCGGTAAGAGACATCATAGATCACACCATATCTAATAAAGTACGGTTACGACGTTCGGACACGCCATTACGCTATGGTGTTCCAGGTGGCGTGAGTTGTGAAACTATTCCACATTGTTTTAAATGAAGGTAAAACTCGTAATTCAAATATTCGCCTCCGCGATCAGATCATAGAAACTTTATTTTCTTGTTACGATGATTCTCCACTTCACTCTGAAATTCTTTGATCTTTTCAAATGCTTCAGACTTATGTTTCATTAAGTAGATATACCAATATCTGCTCAAATCATCTGTGAAGGTTAGAAAATAACGATACCCACCGCGAGCCTCAACACTCATCGGACCGCATACATCGGTTTGTATTATTTCCAATAAGTCATTAGCTCGCTCCATTGTTTCGGAGAACCGAGTTTTAGTCATCTTGCCCATGAGTCATGGTTTGCAAGTATCAAATGATTCATAATCAAGTGATTCCCAAAGCCCATCTGCATGGAGTTTCTTCATGCGCTTCACACCAATATGACCTAAACGACAGTGCCACAAATATGTTGCACTATCATTATCAACTTTGCATCTTTTGGCATCAATATTATGAATGTGTGTATCACCACAATCGAGATTCAATAAAAATAGACCACTCTTCAAGGGTGCATGACCATAAAAGATATTACTCATATAAATAGAACAACCATTATTCTCTGATTTAAATGAATAACTATCTCGCACTAAACAAGATCCAGATATAATGTTCATGCTCAACGTTGGCACCAAATAACAATTATTCAGGTTTAAAACTAATCCCGAAGGTAGATGTAGAGGTAGCGTGCCGACGGTGATCACATCGACCTTGGAACCATTCCCGACGCACATTGTCGCCTCGTCCTTATCCAATCTTCGTTTAATCCATTCCCCTGTTTTGAGTTACAAATATGAGCAACGGAACCAGTATCAAATACCTAGGTGCTACTACGAGCATTAGTAAGGTACACATCAATAACATGTATATCAAATATACCTTTGTTCACTTTGCCATCCTTCTTGTCCGCCAAATACTTGGGGCAGTTCTGCTTCCAATGACGAGTCCCTTTGCAGTAGAAGCACTCAGTTTCAGGCTTGGGTCCAGATTTGGGCTTCTTCCCAGGAGCGGCAACTTGCTTGCCATTCTTCTTGAAGTTCCCCTTCTTTCCCTTGCTCTTTTTCTTGAAACTAGTGGTCTTGTTAACCATCAACACTTGATGCTCCTTCTTGATTTCTACCTCCGTAGCTTTGAGCATAGCGAAGAGCTCGGGAATTGTCTTACCCATCCCTTGCATATTATAGTTCATCATGAAGCCTTTTTAGCTTGGTGGTAGTGATTGAAGAACGCTATCAATAACACTATCATCTGGAAGATTAACTCCCAGCTAAGTCAAGTGATTATGATACCCAGACATTTTGAATATGTGTTCACTGACAGAATTGTTCTCCTCCATCTTGCAGCTATAGAACTTGTTGGAGACTTCATATCTCTCAACTCGGGCATTTGCTTGAAATATTAACTTCAACTCCTGGAACATCTCATATGCTCCATGACGTTCAAAACATCTTTGAAGTCCCGATTATAAGCCGTAAAGCATGGCACGCTGAACTATCGAGTGGTCATCAACACGCGACTACCAGGCGTTCACAACATTCGCAGTTGCTGGAGGGGGTGTCACACCTAGCGGTGCATCAAGGACATAATTCTTATGTGCAACAATGAGGATAATCCTCAAGTTACGGACCCAGACCGTGTAGTTGCTACCATCATCTTTAAACTTAGCTTTCTCTAGGAACGCATTAAAATTCAAGGGAACGGTAGCACGGGCCATTGATCTACAACATAGATATGCAAAAACTATCAGGACTAAGTTCATGATAAATTAAGTTCAGCTAATCATATTACTTAAGAACTCCCACTTAGATAGACATCCCTCAAGTCATCTAAATGATATGTGATCCAAATCAACTAAACCATGTCTAATCATCACGTGGGATGGAGTAGTCATCAATGGTGAACATCTCTATGTTGATTATATCTATTATATGATTCACGTTCGACCTTTCGGTCTCCAGTGTTTCGAGGCCATGTCTGTACATGCCAGGCTCATTAGTTTAACCCGAGTATTCCGCATGTGCAAAAATGTCTTGCACCCATTATATGTGAATGTAGAGTCTACCACACCTGATTATCACGTGGTGTCTCAACACGACAAACTATCACAACGGTGCATACTTGAGGAGAACACTTATACCTTGAAATTTTGTGAAGGGGTCATCTTATAATGCTACCGCCGTACTAAGAAAAATAAGATGCATAAAAGATAAACATCACATGCAATCAAAATATGTGACAAGATATGGCCATCATCATCTTGTGCTTTTGATCTCCATCTCCAAGGCATCGTCATCATCTCCACCGTTATCGGCTTGACACCTTGATCTCCATCGTAGCGTCGTGGTCATCTCATCAACTATTGTTTCTACAACTATCGCTAACGCATAGTGATAAAGTAAAGCAATTACATGGCGTTTGCATTTCATACAATAAAGAGACAACCATAGGGCTCCTGCCGGTTGTCAGAAACATGGTCATCTCATGCAATAACATTTATCACATCATGTCTTGACCATATCACATCACAACATGCCCTGCAAAAACAAGTTAGACGGCCTCTACTTTGCTGTTTTAAGTTTTACGTGGCTGCTACGAGCTTCTGGAAAGAACCGTTCTTACCTACACATCAAAACCACAACGGTGATTTATCAAGTTTGTTGTTTTAACCTTCAAAAAGGATCGGCCGCAGTCAAATTCGATTCAAGTGAAGTAGGGGAACAGACACCCGTTAGCCACCTTTATGCAAAACTAGTTGCATGTCTGTCGGGGGAACCGGTCTCATGAACGTGGTTATGTAAGGTTGGTCTGGGCTGCTTCATCCAACAACACCTCCGAATCAAAATAAGACATTGGTGGTAAGCAGTATGACGATAACCGCCCACAACTCTTTGTGTTCTACTCGTGCACATCATCTACGCATAGACCTGGCTCTGATGCCACTGTTGGGAAACATAGCATGCAATTTCAAAAAAAAATCCTACGCTCACGCAAGATCTATCTAGGAGATGCATAGCAATGAGAGGGGAGAGTGTTTCCACGTACCCTTGTAGACCGAAAGCGGAAGCGTTTGATAATACAGTTCATGTAGTCGAACTTCTTCTAACTCTGACCGATCAAGCATTGAATGTACGGCACCTCCGACTTCTGCACACGTTCAGCTCGATGATGTCCCTCGCCTTCTTGATCCAGCAAGGTGTCGAGGAAGTAGATGAGTTCCGTCAGCACGATGGTGTGGTGACAGTGATGATGAAGTGATTCTCGCAGGACTTCGCCTAAGCACCGCAAAACTATGACCGGAGGTGTAAACTGTGGAGGGGGGCGCCGCACACAGCTAACGATTGTTGTTGTGTGTTCTAGGCGCCCCCTCCCCACGTATATATAGGTGGGAGGGGAGGGGAGGCAGCCATGGGGCACCCCAAGTAGGAGGAATCCTACTAGGGGTCCTCCCCAATTCGGCCTCCCCCTATCCTTATTTCTGGAGGGGGGAAGGGAAGAGGAAGGAGAGAAGGAAAGGGGGCCAAACCCCCTCTTTCCCTTCTCCAATTCGGCCTCCTTCCTTGGGGGGCGGCGCCACCCCTTCTGGACCGGCGTTCTCCCCTCCTATGGCCCATAAGGCCCATATCTTTCCCCTGGGGGTTCCGGTAACCCCCTCCCCCCGGTACTCCGATAAATACCCGATACTATCCGGAACACTTCCGGTGTCCGAATACTATCATTCTATATATAAATCTTCACCCCTAGACCATTTCAAGACTCCTCGTCATGTCTGTGATCTCATCCGGGACTCCAAACAACATTCGGTCACCAAATCACATAACTCATATAATACTAAATCGTCATTGAACATTAAGCGTGCAGACCCTACGGGTTCGAGAACTATGTAGACATGATCGAGACACCTCTCTGTTCAGTAACCAATAGCATAACCCGGGTGCTCATATTGGCTCCTACATATTCTACGATGATCTTTATCAGTCGAACCGTTATGACAACATACGTTATTCTCTTGGTCATCAGTATGTTACTTGCCCGAGATTCGATCATCGGTATCCACATACCTAGTTCAATCTCGTTAACGTCAAGTATCTTTACTCATTCTGTAATACATCATCTTGTAACTAACTCATTAGTCACTTTACTTGCAAGGCTTCTTATGATGTGCATTACCGAGAGGGGCCAGAGATACGTCTCTGATACTCGAAGTGACAAATCCTAATCTCGATCTATGCCAACCCAACAAACACCTTCTTAGATACCTGTAGAGCATCTTTATAATCACCCGGTTATGTTGTGGCATTTGATAGCACACAAGGTATTCCTCCGGTACCTGGGAGTTGCATAATCTCATAGTCGAAGGAATATGTATTTGACATGAAGAAAGCAATAGCAATAAAACTGAATGGTCATAATGCTAAGCTAACGAATGGGCCATGTCCATCACATCATTCTCCTAATGATGGAATCCCGTTATCAAAAGACAACTCATGTCCATGGTTTGGAAACCTTAACCATCTTTGATCAACGAGCTAGTCAAGTAGAGGCTCACTAGGGACACAGTGTTTGTCTATGTATTCACACATGTATTAAGGTTTCTGATCAATACAATTCTAGTATGAATAATAAACATTTATCATGAATAAGGAAATATAAAATAACAACTTTATTATTGCCTTTAGGACATATTTCCTTCAGCGAGCGTTGGCGAGAATGGATTTCCATCATCCTCTCCCCGGCCTCCACACGTGTCCTAATGAATGGGAACCCTGACCTGCCAATCCCACACGAGTGTGAGTTTCGCCACAGGGATACCTTACCTCCAATGATGTTCGTGCTCGTGATCGACATTCTCAACTCCATCATCCAAGCTGTGGTGCAACAGGGCATCCTACACCGACTAACTACGAGGTAGGGCATCAACCGTTTCGCTATACATCGATGACAACGTCGTGTTCTACCATCCTAATGAGCATGATGCCCAATTTATCAAGGGCTCCTGGAGATCTTCGGTGAAGTTTCGGGTTTGCACATGAACTATGCCAAGTGTTCGGCAACTCCAATCCAATGCTCGGAGGCCCGGACTGAATCCATCTATACCCTTATGGCCTGCTGGATCGCCAAGTTCCCGGTCGCATATCTTGGGCTCCCGCTCTTCGTCCAGAAGGCGACTCATCCTGATCTTCTTCCCCTTGTGGGTAAGCTCGGGTGCACTCTCTTCACTTGGCATGCCTCCATGCTCTCCATTGGCGGCAGGCTCACGCTCGTCCGGCTTGTTCTTTATGCCATGCCCACACACTTCCTAGTGGCCATCATCATCAGCCAATTTGCCCTCGCTAAGGTCATAGGCTTTCTTTGGGCTGGGCGCAAGGAGGCCATTGGCGACCAATGTTACATGAATTGGGCGAGGGTGTGCCACCCCACCTACCTAGGAGGGCTCGGTGTACAAGATCTGTAGAGGGTTGGCATTGCCCTGCGCACACGCTGGCTATGGCTGCGGCGGGCAAACCCCACGCGCTCATGGAGCCGCCTGCACTTACCTTCTGAGCCCAAGGCGTCGCGGATTTTCTGTGATTCGATGTCCTAGTCTCTAGGGGACGGAAACTCATCTGATTTTGACTGAACCTTGGCTTTCTGGCAACTCCATCCTTGACATTGCACCGTTGGTTCATGCTATGGTTCCCAAGCAGCGTTGACGTGATCGATCCTGCTTGGGTGCGTGTGACATACAAGGTGGCCTCAAGCCGGCTGTGGTGGTTCAATACGTTGACAGGTGGAGGCGGGTTCCCTTCGTCGCCCTATCTGATTAGCCAGACACGTTGCGATGGCGGTGGACGGTGTCAGATAGCTACTCCGCCAAGTCTTGCTATCTGGCCATGTTCCAAGGATCGACTCAGGACCTGAACTGATGCATCAACATCGGCACCCCTCTGCAACAAGGTTTTCACATGGCTTGCTTTCCAAGATCGATGTTGGACGGTGGATCACATTGCTAGGCGCGGCCTACCTCACAAAGCCCAATTGCGTTCGTTGCGATCGAGAGCTCGAAAATCCGCACCATGTGCTCGCAAGCTGCCCCTTCTTACGGAAGGTTTGGCACGATGTACTGGCCTCGTGCCGTTCCACAACCTTGATCCTCGGCAACACGATGACATTCTCCGAGTGGTGGATGGCCACCTCACATCATGCCCCCAATGGTCATAGTTGTGGGCTCTCTCCCCTTTCATCACGCTGATTGTGTGGTGCTTATGATGTCACTGTAATGCTTGCATCTTTGATGGCATGCGACCTTTCACATCACGAGTCTTGTAGGAAATCCAAGACCAAGAATGACTATGGGCGAGGGCAGATGCTAAAGGATTGACTATCATCCTTCGTGAGACGTAGTCCTTGGTCTTTGTCGAGTAGAGCATCCCACCCTCCTTGTATGCTCTGGTCACTGTGTAATGCCATTGCGCTCGTATCACATGATTGTACCAACACTTTGTATTGGTTTTCTAACTTCTTTTTTTTAACGGAAAGATATAAAATCGTAATGCCATTGCGCTCGTATCACATGATTGTGCCAACACTTTGTATTGGTTTTCTAACTTCTTTTTTTTAACGGAAAGATATAAAATCTTTGCGTATTCGCAAAAAAAAGCTTCGCAGTCTGCATTAGTCCGGATATGCAACTGACTATTTTTGGTTAATTATGCATCACTATCCGACTGCATGAGCCGATGAAAGAAGAACCGCGATTTAGCTGTAAAAGGAGAATCAACAATGTTGTTTTAACCACTACTAGAAACTAGTAGAATGCCCGCGCATTGCTACGGGCTATAGAATATATACATAAATCAGGTAAAGGATTAAAGTCATCTTCAAGGTCGAAACTATTTTTTTCTCGTACATTGGATGTGTTTAGATAATAAATGAAATGATCACCGCTCAAAACCCAACTGCTTGGACAGTTTGGGCTCCCTTAAATCCAGTCATATGTGAGAGAGAAATGAGGTTGTCCAGACTATCCGTCATGTTATCTCAAGTCGCAACACAAAATCCCCACCACACGATGCATCCTTCCCTCTTCCTATCGGATCCTCCCTTCGCACTTTGTTTCGCGCCTTAGCAAGACATTTCTAACTGAAACTCTTTCCTTAAAACTCGGATGACGCCGATCTTATCATAGCCATGGCGCCCTCTCTCCTTCATACCGTACATCGCAGGGGGATGAGGCGTGCGCCGCCCGTGACGCCCCCCGAGCCAAGAAGACAGATCTGGTGTCTCCTGATCCATTGCCACAATGTAATATAAAATTGGATGTCATGCATTACCACAAAATAAAATACGATGTCCGTTGTTGGGTATGCAACTGATATGTCACTGTGCCCGTTATTAACTCTTGAAGCAACCAACCAATGCATTTACCATTCTATCCTAAGAAAAAAATTGTACGAGTTGATGAAAAAAAATATGAACTGCTCGCTCATGCAATTTGCTACAAAGCCATCTCTAATTAAATGTGATTTGCCATATTTTCTGAAGTAGGGAAAGTATTCCACTCTGAAAAGAACAATCTCAAACCCCATCCCGTTCTCTCAACCCCCACTCTAATCACCAAATCTTCCGCTCTTCCTATCTCCATATATCCCTCGGTCCCTTCCTGACACCCTTTCTCGCTCCTTGTAGCCATGAGAGAGGGGACGGACATGGATGCTGAGGGTACGGTTGGGGGTGGAAGAGGAATAGTCGACTCCCCCATAAAGATTATCCCCTAAAACTCATTTAACTCAACGTCACCCTTTGTATTTTATTTCAACACACACATATTTAAATTTCCTATATTTTATAAAATGCCTTTATTTTACAGTACCCTAAGGGGAACATACTTCTAAGGGTCTTTTACATTTGTGTCCCTAACTTGATCCCACTACTCTCATTTATCCCTAATTTTGAAGCATGCTCAAATTTACCCCTGTGTCGTTAAGTGACGTTACATAAAATGCCATTTTGTTCCATTTCCGTATAGTCAAAAGGGTTTGACCGTCTACCTGACGTTTTCTGGACAATTTGCCCCTCCTTACGGCTAGGTCCTCTCACTAAAAAACTCTCTCTCACCTCTCTCTGTATCACTTATACATGTGGGCCTACAAAAAAGAAAAGAAAAAAGTTCCTCCCACCTCTCTCTCTGACTTACAAGTGGGGCCTAACAAAAAGTATAAAACAAAAGAAACAAATCATCTCTCTCCCTACCTCAGGACCTCTATCACGTCCGGCGAACCAGAGGCTCAAGCCTGGTCGCCGCTGCTGGCCTCCCATTACGCCGCCACATGCATCCACTGACGCCCTCATTCTCTCTCCCACCCTCCAGACCTCTTCCGCAAGCATGCCTGAGAGTGTGTCGTCGGCGTCGTCGATCAGTCACGTGGACAACTTCAACCTCAAACGCCACCACCTCGCCACGGAGCTCGTACGAGATGCCCTTGTGATATGAATTTGACCAGAGAAGTTAAGGACCGAGCGCCATGACACATCTTCCCCGCCTCCAGCCTCGGACTGCCGCCACCGATTCGGCGGCGTTGAAGCTCCCTGGCCTGCAACCTCTCGAGCAACATTAGGTGCCTCAGAATATGTGGACCTCCTCCACAACAAACTATGTGATCTCTGGTCGTCTTCCCCGCGAGATCCGAGCACTGACATGGCCACCATCGTCGAAGTCATCACTCTGGTGTTCCCTGAGCCCCAGCGGCGTGACTGTCGTCCTTGTTAGTTAGCTCCTTAGACTCGCACACTCGGCGACCCTCTCCCTCTAGCACTTTAGTTCCCCCGCTTGGGCCGCCCAGAGTCGTCGCGGGAACGCCGCTGTTAGCTCTGGCGACCATATGGTCCTAAGAGACCAACCCTGGACGCGGCCGAGCCAGGGCTATCGCCTGGTTCCCTCAGTCGTCCTCCCCGCAGCCTCCCGGCGTGCCTCCGCCGCTGGATTTGGTCGCCGACGAGATTAGTGTAGCGGGCCATTAGCTTAGTAATCTTTTTGTGAGCATTAGTTTAATTGTCTTTTTTGTGTGGCTCAGCAATGGACCCACTCTTAATTAACACAAGATATTTTAGAAAAGGGGGTGGGAGAAAGTGTTTTTCTTTTTATTGGTTGGGGCCCACATGTAAGTGTGTGAGAGAAAGTGTTTTTCCTTTTATTTTATTTTTTGAGTGGGTCCCGCATGTATGTGACACTTAACGGGTAGGGGCAAATTGTCCAAAAAAACGCCGTGTAGATGGTCAAACCCATTTGACCGGATGGAAACAGAACGGAAAGGCATTTCCATAACGTCACTTAACGGCAGAGGGGCAAATTTGAGCATGCTTCGAAATTAGGGGTAATCTGAGTAGGTGGTTCGAGTTAGGGACAGAAATGCAAATGTCCCTTCTTCTAAAGATCCAAGAAAATAGACAACCATTAAGAACCATGATCAATGTATGATTTACATAATACTTTCCTAGGAAATGTAAAGCTCAGACAATAAATGAACACAAATTCAGAGTATTAGGCTTCTCTCAGGAATTATGTTCGCTTCTATCAACACGTCGATCAAGACACAAAGCTTTTGTGTTTGGTAAGAAAATTAAGCAGATATGAAGGTAAAATAAAATCATCAATATACTGTGTGCATACAATGCTTCATGGAGCGGACATGAAATGTCACATAAACTGCTGATACTTACTTTTCTGGAACAACAACACAGAGTGTTCACTACTCATTTGCAAATACCTAATTTGCAATCAGCAAAAAGCTTCATCAAGTATGTCCAACTCCTACCGGTCTGGCAGTAACATTGTTCCTGCTATCCTAAATTCAGTATCCAAAACCAAAAACGAAGAAAAATCATCTCTTTGGGAACAGGCAAGCAAAAAAACCATAATCCCCTCACAGGGAATCGTCCACCACGCACAGGCAGTGTCGCTCCTCCCAGGACCCTAAAAGAAGGAGAGAATATCTCATGTTACAAACCAGATGCAGAGTTAAGTAAGGGGAGGCCAAAGACATGTCCCAGCAACCTAAAATGCGTTATTCGCCAGCATGTTCCAGCTGGCCCTCACCAAGATACTGTAAATCTTAATGTACTTCACCAAATCAAGCAACTGAGAGTAGTATGAATATCAGCAGGAGATTATCTACAAGTTTCATGTGGGTGCCACAACCAAATTATGAACCAAATTACTCATATAGAATTTGAAATGAGCATCTAACCTACTACTGGGTGTGGCAATCAACCGAGATCTACCCTTGCAGCAAGAAGGAACCAAAGGGACGTGAATCCAATAAAATAAGTCCACTTTCGTCTCTTCTCTTTCCCTTTCCTCCATCTCCAACTCCAAATTTCCTGTCCATGTTTGATCCACACCAATCGGTCAGTAAGAAAGTATACCTAATCGACTTGGTCTCATGCAACTTTGTGTTTGCAACAAAGGGGCAGGCAACATCCATGGGGTAGAGATATAGTTCACCGGAATTTAACACTACATTGAAACCATATCATTTTAGGTAGGATATGCACAAATGTGAAGTGATAACATCACAAAAAGATTATACGACATTCTCCAATCTCCTTAATTTTGCAATTAAACATCTGCAACTTACAAAGTTCTCGTGTAATCTTTATTCCCTTGTTGCCATGATGGCCAAATAGACATGTAAAATCCTATAAAATCCTCATTTGAAGGAATGCTCCAATTTTAAACGACATATGAAGAAGCATGTTCCATCATGAACTTTTGTCAAGCAGCTTGCATACGTCACAAAGCACTTGTTCATTGAAAAAATAACGGTTATAAAGATTTCATGTGTCTGCTTACCAAGAATATGCACATGCCTGTTTGAAGGACTCTGGATGTTGATAACATTGAGGTGCTCATAATGACGATAGTTGTGCTGGTACATGGTGCTTGTTGAGCCTGCACTTGTGGATGCACTCCCCCTCTCTCACCTGTTCCACGCAAACGGCCAGACCCTCACGTTCGACGCAAACACCCATCCCACCTGATTTGGCCATTTGGCCCTCATTTGCTCTCTTTTTTTTTGAAAAAAAGGTTTATCTATCTGGCCCTCATTTGCTCTCTTTTTTGCATAAAGCATGTTTCGTTTAGTGCGTTATTCCCTAAGAAAAATTATGTAATGAGCAAAGCGGGCATTTTGATTATACAGGTTGGCCGTATTTACATGATGGAATGAAATAATTAATACGAGCGAGCAACAAACCTGACACGCATGGGCAACAGATGAACTGCCACGCCAAGCTAGTGTCGGCCACCGCCTGGCGCCGGCAGTGGACGCATGCCCATCTGTGTGCTCGATAACGGTGCAGCCATGCTTTGCCAGCCAGAACCGTAGGTGTGCAGCCACTGTCCTCCTCGGCTCCTGACCTCGGGAACACATAAGCGCATGCCCGCCGTCGCACATGTTGGCCAGTTGATCCTGCTCTACATTAAAATAGATAATCTGTGTTATATAAATGAGACGAAGCAGCAAGAACTTGAGCAAATAAGTTCACGCATTGGGCCATACAGCCTGCGAGCAGCGACGTGAACCTTTTGCCATTGTCCAAGATAGGGTTCCAAAGGAAGCAACAACATGGAATGGCGAGAGAGAGAGAGAGAGAGGAAGCAGAGCAGCGGCCAAAGAGGCGACGGCACGACTACCAGCATCCGCAGCTGCATGGACGCGGGCGCGAGAGGGGCACACAGCGTGTGCTGCTACTCTATGTAATCCTCCTCGGTGGTTCTCCTGACGCTCGCTCGCTACCCACGCGTGCCTGCCGGGTCTCCCTCGTCAAAACGTCAGGCGCTAGAGGGGTGGCGGCGAATCACGTCTAGGGGCAAGGGTGCATCCTCCTCTCTCTCATCTCACGAGCATGTCGGCACACCTCCATGGGGTGGACTAAAGCCAGGGGCCCATTGCAACATGGAGTGGAGGGAGGTCACCGGTGGTGGTGAGGCCGGCGTACGTTGGAGTGCAAGGAGGACAGCGACGGACACGTCTATAGGCGGCGACACGGCGTGCATCTTCATCTCCTCTGTCGACCATGCTCCATCCAGATCGGACGATTGACTTGAATTGCTGATCGTGGGGTCAGTGAGAGGCAAGATCCATGGAAGGAGATTGAAGAGAGGGGTTAGAACAAAATAGAAGCAGGGAAAGAAGAGAAAAGGGTGAGACCTTGATCTTGAACTTTGTGTCGGCACGCTGTGGGCGCAGTCGTCGGGGCCTAGCTGGTACAAATTCAAGGAGGAATTCGCCGCAGAGTTGGTATCCGTGGACAGCCCCTGATCATCGCAAGATGGAGCAGTTTTGAAGGTTTGATGACGCGGCGGCGCTCATGGCTTCAGGCGTCGGGGAAGAGAACGAAGGTGAGGCAGCCTGGGGAAGAGAACGAAGGGGTGGCGGCGCTAGCCCTGTCGTTTGTTAGGGCTAGGAGGGAGACATGGGATCGTGGGGTTTACGAACCGGGTTGTATATGGAATATATATATATTTTTTTGCGGGGGAAGTATATGGAATAATTGAATAGATAGATTGATGAAAGTTGTGAACGTGCTGTGGAAGGAGGGATTATTGAATATAGATTGATTATTAGATAGATTAGGAAAATTGTGATTGTGTGTGAACGTGATGTGAAAGGAAAGTGTGGTCAAGGATTGATGGGTTTTTTGGTGGTGTTTTTTTTCTGGTTATTTGCCCATCGGTTTTGCGGCGAGATGAAAAAAAAATCAATGGGTTGGTAGCGTTTGATAGGCGAGCCTAACGAGATGAAACGACAACGGACTCCCTGTTTAGGAGTAGAGATTATTTATCCACCAATTCTTTGTGGGAATGGAAAAAAATCGTTGGCAAGGTGGGACTGCGTACGTGGGAGGTGGAGAGGACGAACGAACCGTATCGATGGTGGGGGCTGCGAATAAACGAACGACGTAAGTATGAAAGGGATGGGTGGAAAAAATAAATCAAAGAGGGAGGTGATCTGTTTGAAAGGTGATCTGTTTGAAAGGTGATCTCATGTATATAATATTATTTTTAAATTTTTAATTACCAAATATTTATATGATTGAATTGAATCAACACCTACCAAAGCAAGTACGAATAAATGGAAGGAGTATCAGACGTGATTTGGTTTTAAATGTGAAGAAGGGAAAAATTAACGTGGGAGGGTGATGGGAGGTGAGACGGAAAAAAACCAGACGAAAAAACCAGACGAAAATGGTATGACTATTCAATCAACTCGTCCATTAGGAATAGAGAGATATTCATGTTCCCGTTGCAACTTACAGATAATGACCTATTCATGACAAATATTATTGAAAGCCGACAAATGTTATTTGTAACATATACGTATATAGTATTGAAAGCCTACAAATTCCCCTCAAAGAAAAAAAAACCTACAAATCGAAATTCCAATTACTTGGATGGCCACAGATTGTCTCGTTCGCGCGCTAAATGAAGAAGGTAGGGATGACACTCACAGCCCGTCGTTCTTGCTAGCGCGGCCACGCGGTGCCCAGAACTTGAGCCTGAGGTCCCGCTTCTCGAGCATCTTCTCCACCTCCTCGATGGGGAGTCCCTTGGTCTCCGGCACGCAGACGAGCACGAATGCGAGCGCTGCCACGGACAGGCAACCGAAGATGAGGAACGTCCACGCGGGGCCGATGGCCTCCGTCAGCGTCAGGAACGACTGCGCCACTACCAGGTTGGACACCCAGTTCGCGGTCGCCGCCACGCCACCGCACACACCGCGGTGCCGCAGCGGGTAGATCTCTGAGTTGACGATCCAGGGCACCGTGCCCATCCCCGGCGAGAAGAAGGCGATGTACAGAGCCAGCCCCACCATCGCCAGCCAACCGTATCGGCTCGGGCAGCCGCGCGTGTACCACAGTCGCCCCTCGCCGTGGCACGCGTCGCGCACCGTCGCGTTCGACAGCAGGCACGCGCCCGGGAGCAGCTTGCTGCCGGCGCCGGACGCGCAGAAGCCGCACTCCGTCGAGCTGGCCTTGAGGCACCGGGTGCAGTCCCAGCCAGAGCTGCTCGTCCGGTAGTCCGGGCATGTGAGGGAACCATCGAAGTGTCTGGTCTCGGCGCTGCCGACGGCGGGTGAGTGTGTGGTGGTCTCGTGGAACACCGCGGAGAGCAGCGCAAGCGACGCGATGACGCCGACGAGGCTGATCACCAGCAGCTTCCTCCGGCCGGTGCGGTCGATGAAGTAGATGCTAACGATGGAGCCGAGCGCGTTGAGGCCGGAGGTGACCAGCGAGAGCGCGAGCGCCGTTTGATTGGAGGCGAACCCGGCGAGCTGCACGATGCTCGGGCTGTAGTACATCACGGTGTTGATACCCACGAGCTGCTGGAACACCTGCAGGCCGACGCCGGCCACCAGCGCCCGCCGCACAGTTGGCGTTTTCACCAGCGCCGTCAGGCTTACCCTCTCCGACGAGCCCCGCTCCCGCGCCTCCGCCTCCACCGACTCCTTCAACTCCTGCATCTCCCTCGTCACCTCTTCCTCGGCCATGTATATCTTACGCAGGATCGCCTCTGCTTCCTCCACCTTCCCCTGACATCACCGGTAATTAAGTTCGTTCGTTCATGTAAAGATTTACCACAACTTTTTAGTTCAAGGAAATAAAAAGAAAGAATCAATCTTCTAAATAAACAATTAGTACTACTACCCAAAACTAACCTTTCTGTAAAGCCATCTTGGCGATTCGGGGAGGAAGAGCATGAGGACGAACTGGAACACAGCAGGGAGGCCGGCGACTCCGAGCATCCACCTCCACGTCCCCGGCGCCTTGGTGAAAGCGAGGTTGATAAGGTAGGACAAGAACTGGCCGCCAGTGATGAGGAAGCCGTTCGTACTGACGAGCGCGCCCCTGATCCTCGCCGGCGACGCCTCGGATATGTAAAGCGGCGCCGTCATGGATGCCATGCCTACGCCTAGGCCGACGAAGACGCGGCCGACCACGAGCTGCACGGGGCCCGTCGCCGAAGCCATGACCACCGCGCCCGCGAAAAAGAGCAGGTCGGCCACGAGGATGGACGTCCGCCGCCCGAACCTGTCGTTGGCCCAGCCGCCGACCGCCGCGCCGATGATGGCGCCGGCCACCGCCATGCTCACGATCATTTCCTGCAGCAATCATATACTCCATACTAATTAGCAAACGAAAGTGTAGCGATTCTTATGAGTCTGTTTCGGCCAAGGAGAAGAAGAATTGGATCTTTTAATTACCTGAAGCCATGTGTTCTTGTCGACGGAGCGGAAATCGTCGCGGATGTAAAGCAGTGCCCCTGAAATGACACCGGTGTCGTAGCCGAAGAGGAGGCCGCCGATGCCGGCGGAGAAGGCGAGGCGGAGGACGTAGGGGTTCCGCCAGGAGAGGGAGAAGCACTCCCTGAAGGCCGAGCCGTCGAACCCGTGAGCACCGCCCTCCATGGCCGGCCAGCCGGCTGACGCTCTCTAATCTGTATCTTTCCTCGCTCCTCCTTGGAATGCTCAATGCTTACGGGTGGATGAGGACGACCGGATTGGACTGGCACCGACTAGTGTGTGCACGTAGTACTACTATGTACTCCGTAGGAGTACCCCCTAGGAGTAGTACATGTATACGCCAGGCGCACGCATACAACATTAATTGTCTAATTTGTCCATGTCACGCGTGTGGACGGATAATTGACCATAATCGGAAGAAGATTCCAGTAGATAGGGGGGCATTTCACTTTACTGATTTGACAAAATGGATAGGATAGGATAGGGGGGCCATGCTGAGTGTCATCTGATGGCGACGATTAGGAGGCTAAAAAGCAATGGACATTAGTCAGTTGGTACATCCAACGACCCGACAAGAAGGCATCGTCCTCCCTAATGTGATTCCAAGCCATATTGGTGCTGGTGGAATGACTGTCTGTTACCTGTCCATTTCAGCACGAGCTACCTGAAGAGCATCAAGCAATTCCACTAGTTTGCACGATTTTCTGATCCTGATTTTTCATTAGTAGCATGACAATAGAAATAAAATTCAAAATAAATAGACGAGCTGTATTTGGGGAACATCACTTCCGCATAAGCAATACTTTATTGCCAATTTTAGGAAGCATTAATGAGTCTTTAATTACTTCGCTATATTTAAGGGTTTTTAGAGTTATTTATGAAAAAGACTTTTGCCCCGCTTTATATATAGAGCAACAACCCACATACAACCGATGCAAACCACATCACACTCACCTAAGGCCAGATACAAAGGTGCGAAAAACTACAACAACCACACACCGAACGACTCAAGATAGACTACAAGATGGCAGTAAGCATCACTACGGAGCCGACGGAGCACTTCCCGGAGATACCGCGAAGAGGTGAAGTTGAGGGTCAACGACACCATGAGCTCCAAGACGGTGCCTTCAGGAAGGATACGACACCAAAGTGCCTACGTTACCCGATCCAAGGATCTAGTTTTTCATTCGGAGCACGACAAAGATAGAGCAACAACTACAACGGAGACTTCAGGAAGATGACGACGCCCACGGGCGCTGCCTCCGTGGGCCTGATCGAAGCCAGACAAGGTTTTCACCCACGCAAGCATGCTCCTCCTTCGCCCAAGGTGCGGCCAGGCATGAGTACCACCATCGGTGTCAAAACCGGCAGATCTCGGGTAGGGGGTCCCGTGTGACGTCCTCGATTCAATCGTACACTAATCATACACGCAAATGTGTACGATCAAGATCAAGGACTCACGGGAAGATATCACAACACAACTCTAGACACAAATAAAATAATACAAGCTTTATGTTACAAGCCATGGGCCTCGATGGCTCGAATACATAAGCTCGAATACACAAGAGTCAGCGGAAGCAACAATATCTGAGTACAGACATAAATTGAACAAGTTTTCCTTAAGATGGCTAGCACAAAAGCAACATCGATCGAAAAGGCAAGGCCTCCTGCCTGGGACCTCCTAACTACTCCAGGTCGTCGGCGGTCTCCACGTAGTAGTAGGCATCGGCGGTGGTGTCTGGCTCCTAGGCTCCGGCATCTGGTTGCATCAACCGGAAAGAAGAAGAAAGGGGGAAAAGGGGTAGCAAAGCAACCATGAGTACTCATCCAAAGTACTCGCAAGCATCAGATCTATACTAAGTATACATTGATATCAAATGAAAGGGTTGTATATGTGGACTGAACTGCAGAATGCTAGAATAGAGGGGAGAGCCTAGTCCTATCGAAGACTAGCATCTTCAAGCAGCTCCAAGCATCTTGCAGCATCAGAAGAGATAAGAGTAGCATAAAGTAAAGTAGTAGTAGTGTTATCAACCTCGGCCAGAGATCCTTTCTCGACTCCTGCGAGAAAGCAATCCCGGAGCCATACTATCCAGTTATCACCTCAAGTATCCAGTTCTAGTTGCATCGATCAGGATACAACTCCAAGTGTCCGTTACCGTAAGACAGGCTATCGATAGATGTTTTCTTCCCTGCAGGGGTGCACCAACTTACCCACCACACTCGCTTAACTCCGGCCGGACACACTTTACTTGGTCATGCCCGGCCTCGGCCAAACAATACGCCGCAACCCGACCTAGGCTTAATAGAGAGGTCAACACGCCGGACTAAACCTATGCCCCCAGGGGTCTTGGGCCATCGCCCCGGGATCTCCTGCACGTTGCGTACGCAGCCGGTAGGTGCTTACCAGTCCAACTCGGCGCGCGCCGCTCAGTCCCATGACGTCTATTAAGCTTCGTCTGATGCATATGACGCATAACGCCCATACTATGCCCACGTGATGGTTAGTGCTATCAGGACAGAGGCCCCTCGGATCAAATATCCTAATCGTAGTGGATTAGGAGCACGCGGTAACGAGCAGAGGCTCACGATCGATGTGACCCCGTGACCCCGTCTCGAGGATTTATGGCAAGAGCTAAGAATGCCCGGCCACACCTCGTAAGTATCTCGCGGGCACCTTCCAAGTCAACCCGACTCCACATCTCTCGCAATTAAGCTCGCGCGGGTACCCCTCGGGGCCGACCCGTCTTTAGTAACATGGTTTAGTGTAAAGTCATAGTAACCATAGTAACCGTGTGTCTAACACCAAGGAGAACCCTGAGGAACCACCCTCGATGGATTCCACTCGATGTAATCATCAAGGTGAACGTAAGAGGAACCACCCTCGAGGTTCACACTTGAGGGGTTGCACGACAGAGTCGTATCGGAAGTGGTTAAGGAGGAAATCACCCTCGATGACCACGACCAAATAGCTACACTACAGAGATCTCATCAGGAGTGATGTATGAGGTTCCACCCTCGGCACTCGAAGGTAACTCTACAGAGTCGAGCAACAAAAGGGGCGTGATGTGATGTGAGGTGTCGGGCTCTAGTCGTCGATCCCATTGATCGAGTCGTTGCTGATGAAGCAGGGGCAACAAGGACCAGGTGGGGGTCACTGATGGATCACTAACCAACCTATACTAAGAAGTTTAGGATAAGCAGGTAAGGTAACAATAAGCAGGTTACAAAAGCAGGCTATGCATCAGAATAGGAGCAAACAACAACAGTAGCAAAATCTAATGCAAGCATGATAGAATGGAATGGGCGATATCGGGATGATCAAGGGGGGGGGGGGCTTGCCTGGAAGCTCTGCTGTAAAGGAAGAAGGGTCGTCGGAGACGTAGTCGATCACAAGGGCAGCATTGGTATCGGGGTCTACCGAAGAGAAGAGGGGAAAGAAACAATAAATATAAAGTAAACAAAGCATCACAAGGCATAACATGGAAATATGTGTGCCGGGTGTGACCTAACGTATGGCTACACGATATAGGTGAAGGGGGAATTCAACGGGGAATGTTTTCTCGGTTCCGGACCTGTGTTAGGTAGATGACCGGAGGTGGGACGTTCCATGTTCAGATAGTTAGAGGCATGTGACAGGTAAACGAACTGCGTATTCGGATTCGTCTCGTCGTTCTGAGCAACTTTCATGTAGAAAACATTTTCATCCGAGTTACGGATTTTTTCTATGATTTTTCAAAGTTTTAAACATATTCTGAAATGATTTAAATAACAAAAAAAGAGTTACTGCGTCAGTATGATGTCAGCAATGCGTCAGCATTCGGCTGACCTGCCGACTGGTCAAACTAACAGGTGGGCCCCACCTGTCAGCCTCTCTGGGTTAAACAGTGGGTTAAACTAATCTAACTGACTAATTAGAGGGGTGGGCCCCAAGTGTCAGTGAATAACCAACTACTAATTAAATAAAAGATTTTTACTAGTAGTTTTATTTATAAAAACATTTAAGCTAGTGGGGCCCGCATGTCAGTGGGTCAGAGTGCCCAGTCAGCAGTTGACCCAGTCAATAGGGTCAACTAGGGCCCGCGGGGCCCAGCGGCAGTGTCACGGGGGCCCCACTTGTGAGGCCACGTCAGCGACGACGGGTGATGCAACGCCGGCGACCAAAACAGCGGCGAGGCTCGCCGGACTTCACCGGATATCGCACACAGGGGGTATTTTGGCGCGAGACTTGGCGCTTTTCGAACGAGCGCACGAAGGCGCGTCGACTGGGGGCAGTGGCGTCGCTGGAGTTGGCTGGAGCGGCACCGACGAGCGGCGAGGGCGGCGGTCGCACTCGGGCGACGATGAGGATGGTGCTACGGGGCACGACACGGGATGTGGTCCATGGCGCTTGGCTGCGGGGAGTGAGCGGAGCGCGAGGCCATGTTCGGCTGAGCTCGTCGGTGGGTCTGGCCACGACGACTATGAAGTAGGGCGGCGACAAGCTACGGTGATGTTGCGTGCTAGCGGCAGGGGGGCAAGACGTGCTAGGAGAAGCAAAGGAAGGGGGAGGCGGAGCTCACCTCAGGGGCACACGGGGGCCCGTTGAAAGATTAGGAGCAGCCGGCGGCGCTGGGGTCGGAAGAGACGGCAGGGCTCGTTGGGACCGATGTTGAAGACGATGGGTAGGGGTCGATGCCGGGGCCCTCGACTCGGTCTGGTCGGCGAAGATGAAGCAGGGGACGACAGTGGTCCTCCTGGGCATGGAGGAAGGGCGCGGGGAGGCCGGTGATCATAGCAGGGCGAGGTGGTCGGGGATGGCGGAGCGCGGCCGTGCAGGAAGGGCGAGGGGAGAGAGATGGTGGGTCTGGGGGTGGGTGGAGGTAGGTGGGGGAGGACTCTAGGAGCTGGAGGGGGCACTCTTATCCCCTCCCTTGTCGTCGACGGCGAGGTGGTCCGGGGCGACTGCGCCCCTGTAGCGATGGGTCGGTCAAACAAGGAAGGTGACCTGGGGGAAGGAGGCTAGGTGGGCCGAGGCCCAAGGGGAGGCCAGGGCTCTCCCACCCCTTTTTCTTTCCTTTCTTTTCCTTTTTTTCTTTTTACAAAAAAGCTTTGCAATATTTGAGCTGCCAAAAAGGATTCTAAAAAAGTGGGACTTGGCCACATAATTACAATGTAATAGTTGGCACTGCCAAAAATGATTGTCAGGCTTTTGAAATAGTTTGCCACTTTTATAATTTTTAAAAGGCATTTAATCTATTTGTTTTAGCCACTGTTTATCCAGTTTAGGGCACTTAGACATTTTGCAAAATGTTGGTTCACCACCAATATTTGTTATGAATTATTTGGCACAAGATGAACATTTTAGATTTCATGTCTGACAAAATATGAATTTTTGACTTTGTATTGGATTTGAATTTGAATTGTGATTTGGATCAATTGAAGACTAGCAAAAGTAACATGATGACATGGCACCATTAACAAGGGATTACTGTAGCATGACACTGGGGGTGTTACATCCCGAACTGTGCGTCTGAGGATCGAAGGTAACAGGAGACAGGGACACGATGTTTACCCAGGTTCGGGCCCTCTTGATGGAGGTAATACCCTACTTCCTGCTTGATTATCTTAGATGAATACGGGGTTTACAAGAGTTGATCTACCTAGAGATCGCAATGGCTAAACCCTAGATGTCTAGCGTGTATGATTATGATTGCCTATATAGACGAAACCCTACGGCTTATATAGACACCGGGGGGACCTAGGGTTGTACAGAGTTGGTTTACAAAGGAAGGAATCTTCGTATTCGAATGGCAAGCTTGTCATCCACGCAAAGGAGAGTCCCATCCGGACATGGGAGGAAGTCTTCTGTCTTGTATCTTCATGGCCCATTAGTCCGGCCCACGTCACATAGCCCGGACGCCCGAGGACCCCTTAATCCACGACTCCCTCAGTAGCCCCCGAACCAGGCTTCAATGACGATGTGTCCGGCGTGCAGATTGTCTTCCGAATTGCAAGGCGGGTTCCTCCTCCGAATACTTCAAAGCACCTGACCCGAAGAATTGTACTCGGCTTTTCATTTAATGTCACACCCTTCGGCTTCTACGCCTCCATTGCTTCTGCTTCCACGTGTTGAGTGAATACAAAAGGTTAGAGTATTATTTGCACATAACACCCTGGCCATGTAAAAAGGTGTCCATTTAAAGGGATTGGATCTCAGATGCCATTCCACACCAGTCAGAAAATCCTTAGAGCCCGCTAGGAGAAACCATTCAAACATGGCTTGCACTCCCAGTTCTTCCTCCTGCCCTCATGGCTCCGAAAAAGGTGACTGGGAGAGATGTTCAATATCCCATGACCAGCTGTTTAAGCTTCAAACGCAGGGATTCCTTCCCCTCGCGGATCTAGTCCTTGTTCGGGCAGGATTGACCTCCTTCACTGGCGAAGCCTTGGCACAAAATTCCCCCAATCCAACCAGGGGGAACGAGTGTGCTTCATCTCCTTTTTATGAAGAGGCGTCGAATTTCCAATCCATCCTTTCCTCCGAGGTCTCCTGGAGTACTACGGCTGCCAACTACACAATCTTACGCCGGCCTCTATCCTGCACATTGCGAGTTTTTTCGCTCTTTGCGAGCTATTCCTGGGCTGCGAGGCCCATTTTGAGTTATGGAGGAAGCTTTTCTACCTCATCCCTCGCAACGAAAAGGGATCTATATTCGAGGTGGGAGGCACCGAGATATGACGCATAGCCGGGACCGGATACCCGTCCGGCACGCCAAAGAAGGCGTCCGAAGAGTGGCCCTCGGAGTGGTTTTATATTGAAGATGTCGCTCTCCCCAACATAGTCCGAATGGGCCTTCCCGAATTTTCCAGCGCTCCATTGAGGAAACGCCACTCGGGGCCTCGAGGAGGAAGATAGCGCGGAAGTTCAACAATTAATGGGCAAGATAAGGACACTCGCCCAGTCCGGATTATCAATAATCGAGGTAATGGCGACTTCCATAGCGTGAGGCGTTCAGCCACTCCAATTCAGAGGGCTCCCTATGTGGCATTACAACAGGGAAGATGACGCCTCATGCTGTGGACGAAAGGGCCCGGACACCCCTGCCGCCCTGGCCACGATATTGGCCGATCTGTACAAAGGGGAGAAAAAGGAATTTACTCGTGTTAAGCACTGAGAAGGATTCTCCATGTACAATCCCCCTAACTGGGTAAGTTTTAATCCCACCACCTTACTCAATCCTCTCCTTGAGTCACGTTTAATTGACATTAATCCGTCCATTTTTAATAGGAATGGCGGAAGGTTATCGTGGGGATCCATAGCCCCGCTCCACAGTCGGAGAACCATAACCGGGACCTCGATCATGGATTCGAAGAGGATCCAGACATATTTGTAGAGCTCAAGGAGGGAGTCTTCTACTAGGCGAGCTATGATGGCACAAAAGTGGCCATCATGGCCGATTACCCTGGCCTCCTTCCTGCCTCATATGTAAGTAGTCAGGAGACACCCCCTCCGAAAGAGCTTCCTCATTATGCCTCACCCACCGCACTGTCTCGTGCTCCAAAGGGGAGGCGCTCGGCATGCCCTGCTGCACCAGGGGAATCTCATAAGAGAGCGACGCCTGCGCTGGGCGGGTCTTCAAAGAGGAAGGCGAATGACAACACGGCCGAGCCTTCATCAAAGAGGTATGGCTTTGAATATGCCCCCTGGAAGTCACATCAAACTATGACATTGTCCGCTGTGTTTTATCAAGAAGAGTGTTCGTCGGACTATGTCTGGGGATCCTGCCGGTCGCGCCTCCTCCAATCAGGTTCCAGACCCTGCCTCTAGGGCGGGGGCTGACACGGGAGTGACACCAGATTATCCTCCTTCAGATGATTCAGATGATGTATCCATGGCGAACTCTGAAGTGGAGAGGGCCATGAATCATCAGCGACGGAGGGCCTCCCTTCTCGACCCCAACTTTACTAAAGAGGCGTTCAATTCCTTCAGCTCGGCTGATGCGTACATCCGAGCTGCTCGGGATGGGCTTGCTAGAGCCACTGACCAGCATTTGAAAGATATGCGGGTAAGTATGCATTGTATAGATCTGGTAATCATATACCAGTAGCCCCCGAGACTTGAAGCAGTTGAAACAACTGATTTAAGGATCATTGCATAATCAGGCACTCACGGAGAAGAACAAAATGTTGTCTTATGAGCTGGAAAAGTGTCGAACCCAACTAGTTGTTGCTACCGCCAAACTGGAGAAATCCAAGGAGGCACCACCTGGTAATGTTCTCCTCCGTCCAGAGAAATATTAATCATATACCACTAATATTAACACTGTTGTATTTCCCATGGCAGGATCGTTAGATCAACTGAAAGAGGAACTGAAGGCCGCACATGCGGGTAAGCATCAGGCCGAAAAGCAACTGACTACTGGCAAGCATGTGTTGACACAGACCAGGGATGATAAGAACAAGCTGCAGGATTCCAACACCCCGCTGGGCGAAGAGCTAAAAGACGTGTGAACCCAGCTAGCGGACGCCGTAAAAGAGAACAGGAACCTACGGGGCGACATATTCAGTATGCTTTTGAACTTACCTTCGTGTAGTGTGGTAAAAAATGAGTTAACAGATTTATGTCTGCAGGTATGCTGACTGGCCGACCCAAAGAGGAAATGTTCAGAGCTCAAGGCGATCTACTGCAAGAGCTGTCCCAAGTGCATGAGCGAGCTCGGAAAGCGATGCAGAGTGTTGCCAAGGCCTTATGGCCATCCGTATCCCCTCCAGGAAGTATGGAGGAGCTTGTGAAGCTATTCAAGGGAGCTCGGCGCCGCTTTATATTATGCAAGATATCGGCTTGCCGGGAAGGTGCACGAGAGGCCTGGGCCATGGTGAAAATGCGGTACACCGGACTTCATCCAAATCATATGGCCCGGGTCGGACCTCGGGGGTCAGATGGACAAGAGATTCCAGTGAGCTTGGTATATGACCAAGTAAAGATAGCCGCCAAGTTTCCACAATAGGATTGTAAGCTAGACAACCTGTTAGACGGTATAGAGGAAGAAGCTTTCGAGTCCAAGTGACTATGTACTTCAATTGACAAATTTGTCCCTTGCCGAATTGTAAAACGATTGTTATGGCCGGCCTTTTCGCTTCGACCTCCGGACCCGAAGGTGCGGAGTGTTTTCGAATACCGGACCGGTAATAAATATCGAGGCATGCGTGGAAACCAGGCGTAGGGGTCATAGTTGCTTGAACAAACAAGTTGTATTCGGCTAGCTATGTTATATTACTTATTGATTGTAAGAAACATCTTCCAGAGAAAATAGTTCCATTAAGGGTTCCTTTCCCCGGGTGAACATCCGTTAGTGTGCATGCCCGAACCGTGATTCAAAAAATCACAGTATACATAATATCCGGGGGTTTGTGGTGCAACAAAGGTAAAACATCTTTAGTCCGCCGACCTATTATTCCCTTAAGAACGCTAGCTTTCGGCTTCACCCAGTCTGAGGTATAGGTGAAAGGATCGATATGGTTGACTAGAGGGGGGGGGGGTGAATAGGCAACTAACAATTTTTGCTTTTCTTTAACAATTTAAACTTTGCATCAAAGTAGGTTGTCTAGATATGCAACTAGGTGAGCAACCTATATGATGAAACAAGGATAGGAACACAAGCAAGCAAGAGATATGAAACAAATAATCTTGCTCAAATAAAGGCACGAGATAACCAAGAGTGGAGACGGTGGAGACAAGGGTGTGTTACCGAAGTTCCTTCCCTTTGAGAGGAAGTACGTCTCCATTGGAGCGGTGTGGAGGCACAATGCTCCTCAAGAAGCCACTAGGGCCACTGTATTCTCCTCACGCCCTCACACAATGCGAGATTCCGTGATTCCACTATTGGTGCCCTTGAAGGCGGCGACCGAACCTTTACAAACAAGGTTGGGGCTCTCTCCACAACTTAATTGGAGGCTCCCAACAAAACCACGAAGCTTCACCACAATGGAATATGGATCCGAGGTGACCTCAACCGTCTAGGGTGCTCAAACACCCAAGAGTAACAAAATCCACACAAGAAAGTATGGGGGAAGCAAATATCCTTTTGTGGAAGTGTAGGTCTAGGTATCCTCCTTCAATCCCTAGCAAATCAACAAGTTTGAGTGGCTAGAGAGAGAGATCGGGCAAGAGAGCTTGAAGTGCATTAATGGTGGAGTGAGAGAGGTCAAAGGTGAGAGTGGTAGGTGGGAGAAGCTCTCTTAAATACCAACCCTAAAAATCCAGCCGTTGTTGCGTTTTCAGCCCCGCAGCGGTACAACCGGGCCTTGTCCCGGTACAACCGGGACTCATGGTGTAGCTGCAGAACCCTACCAGGCAGTACAACCGGGCTACTAGGCGGTGGTACCGGTTAAGAGAAAGACCGGACCAACCGCCCAGCCACCGCACAACTACCGCCTCGAAACAGAGACGAGACCGGTACTTGAGCGATGCATGACCGGAACAACCGACTGGCCTTGAGCTCTGACGGCGAAGTTCTGAGCGGAAGAACCGCTCAGACCACCGGTGGTACCGGTTGTCGAGGATAGACCGGATCAACCGGGCCACCACCGCCCGAGAACTACATCAAAATAGAACCTTGAGCGGTACTTGAGCGGTGCATGGCCGGAACCACCATCCTAGCCTTTGTTGAGCAAGGTGGCGGTACCACCGCCCGGAGGCAGCGGTACAACCGCTCGGTCAAAGCTGGAGAGCATCAAGGTCCAGCGGTACAACCGCTCCAGGGAGTGGTACAACCACTGGGAAGAGCAGAAACAAGAAGGAAAGACAGGGGGAACTCTCTCTCACACACAACTGAGGAAGACAAAGGAGGGGTGAGGAAAGTGTACGTGAATTGATTCCCCCAGAGCTTCCTAATGAGGATTCCCTCTTGATAGTATGGGTACTCTACGACCAAAGATAAAAAAGCGTAGAGGACACGTCTTCGATCTTTTCCTACGAGAGGCAATAGCAATCCGATGTAAGCCTAAGCATCGAGAACCTGAAACATATAGCACACGATTAGAGCACAAAGGGTTGTCATCATCATCCAAAACATAAAGTAGGGAAATGCCCTTTCAATCTCCCCCTTTTTGGTGGATGATGACAACAACACGATTTGCAAGAGATGAGTCAATGAAATCTAGACGGAACTCCCCCTGAATGTGTGCCCCAATAGGAACTCGCTGTTAGAAAGCATGGGCACACTCTCAGGACTAGACTCCCCCTAGATTTTATAGACTCACCACTCTGAGCACAAAGAGGAGAGACAATAGAATACTTAGAGTGCAATAATATTATAATAACGATAATGACCGAAGAACGGAAAGGTAAAAGGAGTAACAAGTCTCACACACAGCAAGGAACGAAACAAGTCCACGAACAAAGACCAACACTAAACACGAGAAAAAGAGAAAAACCCATGCAAATCCCCAAGACCTATAAAACCCTCTCCCCCTTTGGCATCAAGACACCAAAAAGGAAAAGAGCGAAGCTAGCGTCCCAAAGCTCAGGCGTCCTCCTCTGACTCCTCGGTCGCATCTGGATCCTCATCATCAGAGTCGTCATCATCGTCGTGATCAGATTCTTCCATGTCATTGTCAGCTGCTGCAAACGAGGAGGATGGCTGGGGAGGGGCTTCATCATCAGTCCAGGTGCTATGGGTAGAAATCCAACGCTCCTCTGGGGTGATGCTCTTCTCAGAGCCACTCTAAACCGGCATGTTGAGGTGCTTCATCATTGCAATTTGGCAACGGCGTGCAAGCTTCTCATTGACATGTGCCTCATACATCTTCTTCTGGATGTCAGCCTGGAGACAAAAGGTCTTCTTCACCTTGGCAGTGAGTTTGGCCACCCACGAAGGCTTGGCCCCTGGCTCCAGCTCAAAGTCCTCATCGTCAGAAGTAGCATAGACATCCTCAGGAGCATTTTCAGGGAAGCGAGGCTCGGCATGCTTCTTCTTCTTAAGGAGCTTGACCTCATGAACAATGAGGTTGTCTGGAGAAGTGAGGAGCTCTCCAGGACGACGAACAGCCCACACAGAGTTCAAAAAGCACATGACAAACGGGGCATAGATTGGGACTTTACGGTAGATGACCATGTTGTACATCTCATGCCACATCCAATTTGACACATCAAACGTTGCCCCTGTCCCCACCATGGTCTTCATAGCAACCATCAAATCGACCAGATAACCATGAATCTCATCTTGATTGCCCACCTTGGGCAAGAGCACATTGCGGAACACTCGGTGCATGATGTCATAGACCTTCTCCAAATCCTTGGATTCTCCAATAATCCCATGACCCCGAATGTACAGAGGGGCAAGCTTCTCCTTAAGCATGGACTCAGGAAAGTCATGAGGACGAATGCCACCCCTTCCTTCCAGACCGGTATCCTCGTACCCAATAGCATTGCAGAATGCCCTCCAGGGAACGTGAAACAATTCATCGCGACACATGAAGGTGAGAGTGCGCGCATCATCTTCCTCAAAATGAACCGTGGCATAGAACTGATGGATGAGTTGAACATCAAAGTCACAGTTGACTGACATGAGCTTGACAATATCAAACTCCTCGCAGAGAGCCAGCGCCTCACCAAAATACTCCAAGTTGTTCCTCCAATGGTCAAGATCAATTGTCCACTGCTTGGCATACCTGTTCTTGTTGTGCTCAAAGAGTTCATGAACAATCCGCACTTGCATTTCATTCCGGAACTGAACGGTGGTCCAACGGGGAGCAATGGGAACCTCATACGGATTCTTTGATCGGAAGGCTTCCCAATCCTTGGCTTTCCAATGATGCAACAGCATAACCACACGTTGCTTAGCAGCTATAGACTTTTCACGGCGAGTGGGCTTGGTGGGAATCACAACTTCTTCTTCATCATCAGACACAACCGGGCGCAAGGTCCTTCGTGCCCTCTTCTTGGTCTTGTGAGGAGCAGAGCGAGAACTAGAGCCACTTGAACACACACACGAAAAGAACACACAAAACCCAACAAGGATGAGAGGATTGCACCCACTAGCAGAAAAGGAGCAAGTTGCAACAATAGAGAAGATAGAACAGTGCTTTGTGGTTGATATACTCCAGTTGTACCAAATCTTCCACCGGTAGTACCGCTCCAGCGGTTGTACCGCCCGTAGGGGAGGTAGAACCGCTGACAGTGGCACTACCAGGGAAGATAGATCTAGCCGAGGCATACAAATCACACAAGTAATATTCTGAATTCTAAGTGCTGCAAACAAGACAGGAGGCAAACAAAGATCTCTTCTACTCCATAGTTCAAACACTAATCGCGGAAAGTTAAGTAATGCCCTAGACAAAGGAAGAACTCTAGAAAGATCTAGAAGCAAAGAACACGAGGCATTACCACCATCCATGGGAAGAGATCAGAAGGCCTCCACGAAGAGCCAAGGATCCAAAGCACGAGACGCACTCCGGGGCAGGGGTAGAGATGGCCAGCGGCTAGGGCAAAGAGAAGAGGAACGAGGACGAAGGGAAAAAGACAACCCTTCAGCCCCGTCGAGTATATATAGGCCCGTAGACACGCCCCGGTAATACCACTTTGGGGAGCGGTTGTACCGCTCGTCTGGTACAGACCGGTGGTTGGAGGCAATACTTCCGGTGCCTGGGAGGCAGCGGTAGTACCGCTCTGCGTCAACCGGTAGTACCGGACGTAGGTTACCGTGGGTTTGGGCGGTGGAACCGCCCAAGCACCAAACGGAGACCCATTGGGATAGCACAACCCGGTACCAGTGGTAGAACCGCCCGTGATACCGGTTGTACCGCCCGACCACCTATGCCCAAGCCAAGATCAAATGAGTGCAATCCGAAGGGAGGAAGAAAGAGCACAAAACAGGAGAGAAGCAACACCCTAGGAGAACCCAACACAAAGAGCAAAGAAAGAGCGAGAGAAAAACAACACGAGAATAACAAGGCTAACTCCAACCTCCCGAAGAGAGGATGGTGGCCGAGGCCACCTATGTTTGAGTCAATTGGTATGGCACCGCGAAGAATTATCCTTGGGTCCATGACCAAAACTCGTCTTTGAAGCACAAGTACCATCAAACATGGCTAATGTGAAAGACTCGATCAATTTATGCATAATGGGGGAGGGAGAGTTCATTGAGAGAACATCACTCCCCCTATGTTCATGCCTACATCTAAACAAGACAACATGTTGAGTACGGTGGGGTGTGCAAGAGTTCAAGCAACATTGCTCGAATCAATGATATTTAGCTCATGCCTTAACTCGCGAAATCTTGCTTCATCCAAGGGCTTCGTGAAGATATCTGCAAGGTTATCATGACTGTTGACATAGTTGAGCTCGATCTCTCCTCGCCTAATGTGATCCCGGATGAAGTGATACCGGATCTCAATATGCTTCGTCTTGAAGTGTTGCATCGGGTTGAGAGAGATCTTGATGGCACTTTCATTATCACACCAAAGAGGCACTTTGTCACAAATGACACCGTAATCCTTTAAAGTTTGCCTCATCCATAAGAGTTGTGCACAACAACTCCCGACTGCAACATACTCCGCCTCGGTGGAGGAGAGAGACACACAACTTTGATTTTTGGAAGACCAACTTACCAAAGAGCAACCAAGGAATTGGCACCCTCCGGAAGTGGACTTCCTATCCACTTTGTCTCCCGCCCAATCGGAATCCGAGTACCCTACAAGCTTGAAGTTTGATCCTCTTGGATACCATAAGCCAAAGTTTGGGGTATGAGCCAAATATCGAAAGATTCGTTTGACCGCCACATAGTGACTTTCCTTAGGTGCGGCTTGAAACCGTGCACAAATTCCCACACTCAACATGATATCCGGTCTAGATGCACAAAGATAAAGCAAGGAACCAATCATGGAGCGATATACCTTTTGATCCACCACTTTACCATTGGGATCTAAGTCAAGTTGGCACTTGGTGGGCATTGGAGTGGAAGCTGGCTTCACGTCACTTAGTTTGAATCTCTTGAGCATGTCTTGAGTGTATTTGGATTGATTGATGAAGGTTCCTTCTCTTCTTTGGTTCACTTCAAACCCTAGAAAGAACTTCAACTCTCCCATGGAGGACATCTCGAACTTTGAGGTCATGAGAGCGGCAAATTCCTCATTGAAAGCCTTGTTAGGAGAACCAAAGATAATGTCATCAACATATAATTGGCACACAAACAACTCCCCTTTGACCTTCTTAGTAAAAAGAGTGGGGTCGATTAGCCCAACTTCAAAACCACGATCTTGTAACAACTAGGTAAGGTGGTCATACCACGCACGTGGGGCTTGTTTAAGGCCATAGAGTGCCTTATTGAGTTGATACACATGATCGGGAAGGTAGGGATCCTCGAACCCGGGGGTTGCTTGACGTAAACCAATTCATTAATAGGACCATTAAGAAAAGCACTCTTCACATCCATTTGTTGTAACTTAAAGTTATGATGAGAAGCATATGCAATCAACATGTGAATGGATTCAAGACGAGCAACGGGAGCAAAGGTTTCACCGTAGTCGATACCCTCGACTTGGGAGTAGCCTTGTGCTACCAAACGAGCTTTGTTGCGAATGATAATCCCATGGGCATCTTGCTTGTTCTTGAATATCCACTTGGTTCCAATGACATTGTGGTTCCCCGTTGGCCTTGGCACCAATCTCCACACTTTGTTGCGCTCGAAGTTGTTGAGTTCTTCATGCATGGCATTGAGCCAATCCGGATCTTCTAGCGCCTCATAGACCTTGTGGGGTTCCACACAAGAGACAAACGCGTGATGCTCACAATAATTTGCTAATTGTCTATGAGTGCTTACCCCCTTTCTTAAGCTTCCAAGCACATTCGTCATGAGATGATCCTTGGTGGAGAGCTTGGATGCAATCTTGGCGGCACGACGCTCTAATTCCTCCTCAGTGGTGAGTTGAGGAACGGTTACTTGATCATCTTGAGCACCGTCATGAACTTGTTCTTGATCTTGAACTTGCTCGGGGGAGAGAACTTGACCTTGGGCATCACTTGGTGTGTCAACACCGTCTTGAGTATGATCTTGCCCTTGGTCTTGTTCATGAGGTTGAGGGCCTTCACTTTGTTCTTCGGAAGCGTGTGGGCCTTGGGTTGGTGATGGCTCCACTTGAGTGGAGCTTTGTCCTTCTCCTTCAGCCACAAGGGGTTCCTCAATGGGTAGGATAAAGCCAACACCCATTCTTCTTATGGCTTGGGGAGGAATTTCATCACCTACATCACAAGTGCCACTTTGCTCCACTTGGGAGCTGTTATTCTCATCAAACTCCACGTTACACGTCTCCTCAATAAGTCCCGTGGATTTATTGAGGACACGGTAAGCATGAGTGTTTGTAGCATAACCAACAAATATGCCCTCATAAGCTCTAGCCTCAAATTTAGACAACCGAACACCTTTCTTGAGAATGAAGCACTTACACCCGAATACCCGGAAGTACTTGAGATTGGGCTTGTTACCGGTGAGTATCTCATATGGTGTCTTGTTCAAGCCCTTGCGGAGGTAGAGCCGATTGGATGCATGACACGCGGTGTTGATAGCTTCGGCCCAAAAGTTGTACGGAGACTTGAACTCCGCCATCATGGTCCTTGCCGCATCCATCAATGTCCGGTTCTTCCTCTCCGCAACACCGTTTTGTTGAGGGGTGTAGGGTGCGGAATATTGATGCTTGATTCCCTCATCACTAAGAAATTCATCCAAGGTGTAGTTCTTGAACTCGGTGCCATTGTCACTTCTTATTGTCAAGATCTTTGCATTGTGTTGACGTTGTGCTTCATTTGCAAAGTCAATGACGGTTTGTTGGGTCTCGCTCTTCCTCTTGAAGAAATACACCCACGTGTACCTTGAGTAGTCATCCACAATCACCAAGCAATACTTCCTACCTCCAAGACTATCGAAGGATGGAGGCCCAAAGAGATCCATGTGAAGGAGCTCCAAAGGCCTCTTCGAATAAATGATAGTCGTGGGAGGGTGAGCCTTCCCATGTAGCTTTCCTTCGATACAGGCACTGCAAGCACGATCTTTAGCAAAACTAACATTCGTTAGTCCACGGACATGGTCCCCCTTGAGGAGACTTTGCAAAGATCTCATATTGACATGGGCTAAACGGCGATGCCAAAGCCATCCCACATCAACTTTAGCCATTAGGCATGTCGCGGTCTTAGTGGGTCGCTCTGAAAAGTTAATCACGTATAGTCCGTTCTCGACATGCCCAACAAAAGCTACTTTAAGAGTCTTGCTCCACAAGAGGGCTACGATATCGATATCAAAGAAAGTGGCAAAGCCCATGATTGCAAGTTGACGAACCAAAAGTAAATTGTATGCAAGGGACTCAACAAGCATGACCTTCTCGATCGTGAGATCATGAGAGATGACCACCTTGCCAAGTCCCAATACCTTAGAAGATGAGGCGTCACCCCACTCGACATTGGTGGGCATAGATGGAACCTTGTGCACGTCCACCACCAAGTCCTTGCTTTCGGTCATATGATTTGTAGCTCCGCTATCGAGCAACCATGATCCCCCACCGGAAGCAAACACCTACAAGAGATCAATGCTTGGTTTTAGGTACCCATTTTGTAATGGGTCCTTTGATGTTAGTAACAAGGGTCTTTGGAACCCAAATAGACCATTCAATGTACTCATGAAGAGAACCAATAAATTTGGCATAAACATGCCCATCACTAGCATGGCATAACACATAAGAAGGGTTAAAATCGCCGGCTTTGTTGGGAGGGGTGGCATTGACCTTCTTGACATTGCCGCCCTTTGCAGTGTTCTTTTTCTTCTCCTCAGAGGTACTCTCTCCCTCCTTCACAAAGGTTTGCATGAGAGGAGGAGGTCTTTTGGTCTTGTCATTCTTCTTCTTGTTCTTGGAGTCGGGCACATACCCAACCCCTTCCTTGGCCACAACTCCCTTTTGGTTGATCAAGAGATCGTGGAGGTTCTTCTTGCCTTGTATGCAAGTCGCAAGACCTCTCTCAAGTTGCTCCTTCAACTTAGCATTTTCCTCAACAAGATGTATATGCTCACAACACGGGTTAGTAGCATTTGCATTGTCAATTGAAACCATATGAGGAAATGTCGCTTTCTCCTTAGTTAGCTTCACTTGGAGTTGATCATGAGACTCCTTGAGACTAGCATGAATACCCTTCAAGGCCTTGTGGGCCTTGTCAAGTATATCAAACTCCTCTTTGAGTCTAGAAAGATCAACCCCAAGTTTGGCCTTCTCGGAATTTAGCACACGAGAAACAATGAGGACATGATCATAATCTTTCTTTAACTTAGCATGATCAACGTTGTGTGACTCCTCAAGAGCCAAACGAAGACCACGCTCTTCCTCAAGAGCATTAGAAAGATCCGAGATCTCATCAGCATAGTCATGACTATGCCCTTCCATCTTAGTGATGGTATTCTCGTGAGCCTCGATTATGTCATTGGCTTCACCAAGTTGTTCCAAGAGAGCAACAAAGTGCTTCTTGGATTTTCCCTTGAGTTTGCCCATAAAGGCCTCAAACTCATTAGCCTCCACATTGTCTTCCTCAAGTTCATTAATGCTATCCGTCGGAGAAGGATGATTAGTGATGGTAGTTTTGATGTTGGAGGTTACCTTGTTGGTGGCTTTATCCATGAGGCACTTGGCGGTGATGCTCTCATTGGGTGAGTCGAAGAGAGACACCCGTGGAGTCGTCGCAATGGCAACAAAGGCCATGGCAACCGACTCATCACTTTCATCATCATCATCATCCTCATTGTACTCTTCTTGTACCACCAATGCCTTGGGAGGAGTCTTCTTGGTGAAGTTGCTCTTGTTGGGGAACGCCTTGGCCTTGTCCTTTCGGATGAGCTTGCCACCATTGTCTTCCCTCTTCTCATATGGGCATTCCGCAACAAAATGACGCACGTTTCCGCAATTGTAGCAAGTCCTTACACGTTGCTTGCTCTTCGTGCCACTTGAGTTGTTTTTGCTAAAGTTTGGCCTCCAGTTTTTCTTGCTCCAAAGCCTTGAAGCAAGTGCCATGTGTTCATGATATGCATACTTCGTATCTTCGGGGTTGCTCTCCTCTTCTTCCTCTTCTTCTTCTTCAACGGTGAGCTTGGCCTTCAATGCAAGGTTAGGCCTCTTTACCCTTTGAGAACGAAGCACCGCATTGTTGGCGGTCTTGTCCAAAATGTTCATGGCCACAAACTCATCCAACACTTCGCTTGAGATCAAAGTGTGGAAGTCCGGTCTTTGACGAATGACGGAGGACATGGCCTTGTGATAGGGCATCATTGCCTTGAGGAATTTGCGCTTGATCCAATTGTCATCCGTGTCCTTGCTCCCGTGATCTCGTAGTGAGACCGCGAGTTTGGTTACTCTCCGATAAAGCTCACGAGGTTCTTCATCTTCTTTCATTGCAAACTCATCGGCCTCATCTTGTACCACTTAATAGTTGGAGCGTTGAATGCTTGCGCTGCCCCGGTAGAGAGAGACAACACAATGCCATGCATCTTTGGCCAAGGCGAAGGGATGAAGATGAGGTAGGTCTTTGGGTGGAATTGGATCTTGAATGATGAAGAGAGCATTCTCATTGAATTGATTGTCCGCGGCTTCTCGAGAAGTGAAGTTGCTTGGGTCATGTGGATAGAAACCTTCTTCAATGATTCTCCAAAGGTTAGTGTTCACATGATTTAAATGACGTTTAAAGCGGTAAACCCAAGAATCAAAGTCCTCATTTTTCACAATATTAGGGGGAGGACCGACATGATTCAAACGAGTAGAAGGAACCGGTCCACCATAAACAAGTGGTGGTTCCACATGGGCAAAGATGTCGGTGCCATTCTTACCACTAGAAGAAGGAGCCTTTTCACTACTAGCTTCCCCCTTGTCGGGGATAGCATCCGTCACCTTGTTGGCGGGGTCACCCACTTTCAACGGTGCGGTGGATAGTTTAAGCCCCTCAAGAAATTTAGTAAACATGCTCTCAACTTCGGTCGTCATGGAGGTTTTCAATGTCTCCAAAGCCACATTGAACTCCTCACGAGAGACCGCGGTTCCCCCATCGCCCGTAGACGAGATCGGATTCACACCGGAGTGTTCCTCCACACCGTCTACGGTATCAACCATACTATTTTGACGGTAAAGTCCTTAATAAAGAGACGAGGCTCTGATACCAATTGAAAGGATCGATATGGTTGACTAGAGGGGGGTGAATAGGCAACTAACAATTTTTGCTTTTCTTTAATAATTTAAACTTTGCATCAAAGTAGGTTGTCTAGATATGCAACTAGGTGAGCAACCTATATGATGCAACAAGGATAGGAACACAAGCAAGCAAGAGATATGAAACAAATAAGCTTGCTCAAATAAAGGCACGAGATAACCAAGAGTGGAGACGGTGGAGACAAGGGTGTGTTACCGAAGTTCCTTCCCTTTGAGAGGAAGTACATCTCCGTTGGAGCGGTGTGGAGGCACAATGCTCCCCAAGAAGCCACTAGGGCCACCGTATTCTCCTCACGCCCTCACACAATGCGAGATGTCGTGATTCCACTATTGGTGCCCTTGAAGGCGGCGACCAAACCTTTACAAACAAGGTTGGGGCTCTCTCCACAACTTAATTGGAGGCTCCCAACAAAACCACGAAGCTTCACCACAATGGAATATGGCTCCGAGGTGACCTCAACCGTCTAGGGTTCTCAAACACCCAAGAGTAACAAAATCCACACAACAAAGTATGGGGGAAGCAAATATCCTTTGGTGGAAGTGTAGATCTAGGTCTCCTCATTCAATCCCTAGCAAATCAACAAGTTTGAGTGGCTAGAGAGAGAGATCGGGCAAGAGAGCTTGAAGTGCATTAATGGTGGAGTGAGAGAGGTCAAAGGTGAGAGTGGTAGGTGGGAGAAGCTCTCTTAAATACCAACCCTAAAAATCCAGCCGTTGCTGCGTTTTCAGCCCCGCAATGGTACAACCAGTCCTTGTCCCAGTACAACCGGGACTCACGGTGTAGCTGCAGAACCTTATCTGGCGGTACAACCGGGCTACTAGGCGGTGGTACCGGTTAAGAGAAAGACCGGACCAACCGCCAAGCCACCGCACAACTACCACCTCGAAACAGAGACGAGACTGGTACTTGAGCGGTGCATGACCGGAACAACCGCGTGGCCTTGAGCTCCTGGACGGCGAAGTTTTGAGCGGAAGAACTGCTCAGACCACCGGTGGTACCGGTCGTCGAGGATAGACCGGATCAACCGGGCCAGCACCACCCGAGAACTGCATCAAAACAGAACCTTGAGCGGTACTTGAGCAGTGCATGGTCGGAACCACCATCCTAGCCTTTGTTGAGCAAGGTGGCGGTACCACCGCCTGGAGGCAGCGGTACAACCGCTCGGTCAAAGCTGGAGAGCGTCAAGGTCCAGCGGTACAACCGCTCCAGGGAGCGGTACAACCACTGGGAAGAGCAGAAACAAGAAGGAAAGACAGGGGGAACTCTCTCTCTCACACACAACTGAGGAAGACAAAGGAGGGGTGAGGAAAGTGTACGTGAACTGATTCCCCCAGAGCTTCCTAATGAGGATTCCCTCTTGATAGTACGTGTACTCTACGAACAAAGATAAAAAAGCGTAGAGGACACGTCTTCGATCTTTTCCTACGAGAGGCAATAGCAATCCGATGTAAGCCTAAGCATCGAGAACCAGAAACATATAGCACACAACTAGAGCACAAAGGGTTGTCATCTTCATCCAAAACATAAAGTAGGGAAATGCCCTTTCAACAAGTCCGGATGACCCGGCTGTAACAATCGCAGAGGTGCTCCCTTTATGCCCTAGCTGAGCAAATGGGAATGTAGGGAATAAGCACAAGTGAGGGAGTACTGGACTAAGGGGTCCTCGGGTGTCCGGCCTGTTAGCCATGGGCCGGACTGATGAGCTGTGAAGATACCAAGACCGAAGACTGCACCCGTGTCCAGACGGGACTCTCCTTGGCGTGGAAGGCAAGCTTGGGGATCAAATAAGTAGATTCCTTTCTTTGCAACCGACCTTGTGTAACCCTAGATCCCTCCTGTGTCTATATAAACTAGAGGGCTAGGTCTGTAGATAGGCCGAATCCTCATAATCATAGCCAAACTAAACTTTTAGGGTTTAGTCATTACGATCTCATGGTAGATCAACTCTTGTAATACTCATATTCATCAAGATGAATCAAGCATGACGTAGGGTATTACCTCCATAGAGAGGGCCCGAACCTGGGTAAAACATTGTGTCCCCCATCTCCTGTTACCATCGATCCTAAGACGCACAGTTCGGGACCCCCTACCCGAGATCCGCCGGTTTTGACACCGACATTGGTGCTTTCATTGAGAGTTCCACTGTGACGTCGACAACAGGATTGACGGCTCGCCTTATTCTCAAGGATAATATCACCGCCGGAGGAGCACTGGCCCCAGGCCAAACCCTCCGGCTAGGCGGCTTTACCATGACCGCCCGTTCGGTTGTTAAGCCGATGATAACCTCCCGAGTCATCCAAAATCCCCTTCGTATCGACTCCGAACACTCCAAGCAGATGGATCCAGTGGAACTTTCGTCTTTAAACGAGCTCCTAGATCGCATCACCGCCGTGGGGGACGCCACAGACTACGATCGAATTGGGCTTAAACCCGATCAGAGAGAAATCAAATCTCCATCGATCACCCACCAGATAGCAATTGTCGAGGAGCAAGATGACAACTCTTCCTCCATACTAAAGATGGACTATGTCCGGATCTCTAGCTTCAAAGAGCCGGACACCCACCTGCGAGGAGATGCATCCTGCCCTCCGAACATAGAATCGGATGATGGGCCTAAGAAATCAGTGGATATCCCGGAGCCCGATCTGTTAAGTCCGGAATTCCTTCAGACTCCAGATCCAAAATTGGGCCAGGGTTCAGATTTAAAACCACCCACCCAAACATAAGCGCTCTCATGAGCATACAACAATAGTCTCAGGAAATGGTCCACCACTTCTAGGCCAGATTCCTTCTTGTCAAAGACAAGATTAAAGATTGCCGCGATGAGGAAGTGATTTCAGTGTTGAATCCTCAACGCCATCAGCCGCCGTCGCATACCACAGTTCACTGACTTGGCAACTATTGTACAGAAGTACATCGCAATGGAAAGTGCCTGGAAAACTCAGGCAGACCGTTGGGAACCACCGGTCCCCACTCAATCACTCATTCAGGCGAAAAGGGTGCACCCTTGCAACACGCCCGGTCCAATAGTAAAGAAATATAAGTGCACTACGAGGCGCAGAACCGTTCTGGAAGGATGGCTCGATGGGCCATGCAAAATACACGCAACACCGGATAACATACCAACACATAGCCTTAGAGCATGTTGGATACTCCGGCAAGTGGCCAAGAGCGGAGAGGATATCCTCACCAAGAATACCCCAGAACAACACCCCCTAGAAGACGACGACCCCAAAGTACTGACGGTCTTCGAGACATTCGCCTCAAACAATAGGCGCAAAAGAGCACTACGCGGACTCGCTGAAGTCTATCAAATAGAAGCAATAAACCCTTGGAATGACACGTCTATAACTTTTAATGCCGGTGACGAACCAAATACAAGACAGCCCGAGCACCAGCTGCCTTGGTCCTCAGTCCAATCGTGGATGGCTTCCAGATCACCAAGGTTCTCATGGATGGCGGCAGCGGACTAAACCTCATCTACGAAGATACACTCCACAAAATGGAAATAGACAGGATCCGCATTGAGCAAAGCATCACGACCTTCCGAGGAACCATTCTCAGTCGGGAGGTGCGATGTGCGGGAAAAATAACACTCCACGTGGTATTCGGCATGCCGGAGAATTATCGATCTGAAGAAATAACCTTCCAAGTGGCCCCTTTCAACAGCGGATATCACGCCCTCTTGGGGCGGGAGGCATTTACACGCTTCCAAGTTGTACCTCATTACGGGTACATGAAGCTTAAGATGCCCGGGCCCAAAGGCATAATCACTCTCTCCAGTGATCCGGACATAGAACTCCGCGCCGAAAATAAAACCGCATCCCTGGCCCTGGAGGCATTATCTAAAGCCCTCGCGGCCGAAGAATTAACCGCACTGCATTCCACGGTGGACAGGGACGATGTGATCTTAGACAAATGCCCCAAATCTACCTCCTTCAAGCTAGCAGAAGAAATAGTCAAATTCCATGTCCATCCAACGAACCCCAAAAAGACATCATCTATTGGGGCACAACTAGACCCAATGGTAGACGCCGCGCTAAGGGATTTTCTTCGCGAAAACTAGGATATATTCGCCTGGCACCCTTCTGACATGCCAGGAATCCCGCGCAAACTGGCCGAACACGACATCAACATATTAAAGGGATACAAACCGGTCAAACAAACACTACGACGCTTTTCCGAACCCAAACGTCAAGCCATGGGAAAGGAGCTAGCCAAGCTAATCGAGGCCGGGTTCATTAGAGAAATAAAACATCCGGACTGGCTAGCATTCCTAGTGATGGTACCAAAGAAGGATAAATCCTGGCGCCTGTGCGTCGATTTTAAAGACCTCAAGAAGGCCTGCCCTAAGGATCCCTTCCCCCTCCCCCGCATTGATCAAATCATTGATGCTACCGCAGGACACGACTCATTGTGTTTCCTCGACGCATATTCCGGATACCATCAAATCAAAATGAAGGGGTCCGACCAAGCTGCAACAGCATTCATTACCCCATATGGGCCATTCTGCTTCAACACCATGCCCTTCAGGCTCAAGAACGCCGGCGCCACCTACCAACGCATGATCCAAACATGCGTGGAGAAACAGATTGTAAAGACAGTTGAAGCCTATGTGGACGACGACGTAATCAAGACAAGGCACGTCGAAACACTAATAGACGACCTACGCCTCACATTTGACAACCTCCGCGCATATGACATTAAGCTCAATCTGGAAAAGTGTGTTTTTGGCGTCCCCGCAGGAAAGCTGCTGGGCGTCATTGTCTCCAATAGAGGAATTGAAGAAAATCCAGCCAAAATCCAAGCTCTGTCACAGTTGACTACACCAACATATCTTAAACAAGTCCAAAAACTCACGGGTTGCGTGGCAGCTCTAAGCCGCTTTATCTCCAGATTGGGAGAAAAGGCACTGCCACTCTATCGCCTTCTGCGACGAACCGATCACTTCGAGTGGACGGACGTGGCAACAGCCGGACTGGAAGAAATAAAAACACTCCTAGCGAGCAACCCAATCCTGGCAGTGCCAAATGTCGGTGAACCCATGCTGCTATACATATCGGCAATACATCAAGTGGTGAGCGCCGTGCTCGTCGTTGAACGAGAACAGGACGGACACAAATTCCCGCTTCAGAAGCCAGTATACTACGTATCCACTGTCCTTACACCATGCAAATCCCAGTACCCCCATTATCAAAAGATAGCATACGCGGTCTACATGGAATCCCGAAAGCTACGACACTACTTCCAGGAGTGTTTGATCACGGTGGCTTCCGAAGTACCACTCAACGACATAATAAACAACCGCGATGCGACGAGCCGGATTTCCAAATGGGCCATTGAGCTCCTTCCATTTGATATTACATACAAACCACGTCGAGCTATTAAATCCCAAGTACTGGTTGACTTCGTCGCCGAATGGACAGAGGCCGAACTCCCTAAAGAGTATGGCACATATTCCAATTGGGTTATGTATTTCGATGGCTCTAAAATGCTGGCAGGGCTAGGAGCGGGCGTCATTTTAAAGTCCCCCACTGGAGACGTCGTTCAGTACATACTCCAAATACTATACACAGACTCCAACAACGTAGCCGAATACGAGGCCTTATTGCATGGTCTCCGGATGGCTGTCTCCATGGGCATACGACGCCTGGAAGTGCGCGGGGACTCAAACCTTGCAATATCTCAAATAAATGGGGACTTCGATGCCAAACATCCGAAGATGGTAGCTTATCGTAATGCCATCCTAAAAGTGTCAGCTCGGTTCGAGGGGCTCGAGTTCCATCATGTGGCCCGAGAAAGTAATCTAGCGGCGGACGTTCTCGCTCGTATCAGCGCCAAGCGCAACCCCTTACCACCCAATATCTTTCTGGAAAGGCCTTTTAAGCCATCCGTAGTGTGGCAGGGGGAGAGCAGTAACACCAGTCCGGATTCGAACACAACCCCAGATTCCAAACCCACCGATATCATCGGAGGCTCAGCCACCGAAATAACACCATCGGCCCATCTCATTATGGCAGTCATTTCCCCATGGACCAAACCCTTCCTGGCCTACCTTAATAGAAGGGAACTTCCTAAGGATCAGAATGAGGCCCGCCGCATTGTCCGGTGTTCGAAGGCCTACAAGGTTCACGACGAAGAGCTCTATAAGTAAAGCGCTACCGGAGTCCTTCAAAGATGTATCTCCGAGGAGGAGGGGCGGTATCTCCTAGCTGAGATTCACGCCGGTCTCGGCGGGCACCACGCCGCAGCTCAGGCCCTTGTTAGCAAGGCCTTCCGTACAGGGTTTTATTGGCCGACGGCCCGAGCAGATGCACATGACCTTGTCCAACGTTGCGTCGGATGCCAACTCTTCGCCAACCAAAGCCATATGCCCCCCACCGCCCTACAAACAATCCCCATCACTTGGCCTTTTGTGGTTTGGGGACTAGATATGGTTGGACCCCTTAAAGAAGGAAGCCATAAGAAAAAATATCTGCTAGTTATGGTGGATAAATTCACTAAGTGCATAGAGGCCAAACCAGTTAAAACGGTCGAGTCCGGGCTGGTGATAGAATTCATATCTGGTGTTGTACACCGTTATGGCATTCCGCACAGCATCGGCACCAATAACGGCTCCAATTTCACAACCGGTGAGGTGAAAACCTGGTGTGCTAATCTGGGCATTAAACTAGATTACGCCTCTGTCTATCATCCACAAACAAACGGTCAAGTCGAACGAGCCAATGGTCTTACTATGAGCGGCATCAAGCCCAGACTAGTGCGCTCTTTGAAGGAATCAGACACACACTGGGTTGAGGAGCTTGACTCCATACTCTGGGGGCTACGGACCATGCCAATCACACTACCGGATACACACCTTTTTCATGGTATACGGCACAGAGGCTATGCTACCCTACGACATTATACATGACTCACCTCGGGTGCGCATGTACGAAGAGAGAGAGGCCGAGCTCGATCGGCAGGACATCCTAGACGCCCTGGAGGAGGAGCGTGATGTTGCAAAAGCATGTTCCGCATTTTATCAACAACAGGCCCACAGATATCAAAGCAGAGAAGTACGGGCCAAGACTTATAACGTTGGCAAACTTGTTCTACGCTTGCCGAAGAAGAAAAAGGACAAACTCAAGCCCAAATGGGAGGGTCCCTTCATCATCGATGAAGTTCTCACCGGAGGAGCGTACCGCCTGCGTGATGCGTTAGATAATCGCCTCGAGCCGAACCCCTGTAATGCAGCCAGACTCCGAAGATTCTACACCTAAGCGCCGAACTCTTTGTTTGTCTCCTTCTCCCTGCTGTTTCCATAATACATTTTTTTGTCTTTCTCTCTCTTTTCATTTTTCTCTTTAGCATTAAAGCTTTCGTGCGGTTAGACTGCGCACCCCTGACGCACACATATGCTTTCAAATATGTACGTCCATTATACCCAGGGGCTTCTTGTACATAAGCTTGCTATTATTATACGAGCATCAAGCTCATCACATATGCGTTTTTCCCATATGTACCTTTTCTTCGCCATTATATGCATCAATATGACTTAAGTTTTGGCCAAGCTGGGTTGCCTGGCTCCTGTGCTTATGCCCTACGTTCCCATTAGTTTGGCTAGGGCATGAAGGGAGCACCTCTGCGATTGTTACTGCCGGGTCATCTGGATGTGTACCTCGGACTGGGTGAAGCCGATAGCTAGCGTTCTTAAGGGAATATTTGGTCAGTTGATTAAAGATGTTTTTTGCATTCGCTCCATTGCGAACCCCCAGAAGATACATATATACTGCGATTTTTTAATCACAGTTCGGACATGCACTGTAACGCATTCACACCTATGGAAAGGAACCCTTAACGGAACTATTCTCTCTGGAAGATGTTTCTTACAACTTTAACGTAATATAACATAACTAGCCGAATACAACTTGTCTGTTCAAGCAACTATGACCCCTACGCCTGGTTTCCATGCATTCCCCGGTCTATTCGGCCGCACGGGTATTCGGAAACACTCCACACCTTCGAGTCCTGAGGTTGAAGCGAAAAGGTCCGCCATGACAATCGTTTTACAATTCAGCTAGAATTTACATATGTCAAGGAAAGTACATAGTCACTTAGACTCATAAATTTCCTCCTCTATACCATCCAACAGGCTATCTAACTTACAATCCTGTTGGAAATATTTGGCAACTACTGCTACTTGGTCATATACCAAATTAACGGGCACTTCTTTCCCATCTGACCCTAAAGGTCCGACCCGGGCCATGTGAGTCGGATCAAGCTTGCTATACCGTGTTTTCACCATGGCCCAGGCCTCTCGAACACCCCCCAGGCAGGCTGACATCTTCCATAATCAGATACGTCGCCGTGCCCCCTTGAATAGCTCTACAAGATCCTCCATACTTCCTGGAGGGGAGGCAGATGGCCATAAGGCCTTAGTAACACTCCGCATTGCCTGCCGAGCTTGCTCGTGCACTTGCGATAGCCCTGCAACAGATCATCCGACGATCCGGACACGTCCTCTTCGAGACGGCCCATCAGCATACCTGCAAACATAACTTTGTCAATATATTTCATCTTCGAACTATCATAAGGTAAGTCCGTCCACATACTGAATATGCCGCCTCGGAGCCTTTTATTTTCCTTCACGGAGTCAGCCAGTTGGGCCCGCACATCTTTCAGCTCCTCGCCCAGCTGGATGTTGGAATCCTAGAGTTTCTTTTTCTCCTCTCTTTCTCGGGTCAGAACACGCTCGCCTGCGGCGTGCAGTCTTTTCGCCTCTTTCTCGTCTGTTTGAGCGGCCTTCAGTTTCTCTTCCAGTTGGTCCGACGACCCTGTTATGAGACAAGCAGCAGTATCAGCACAACTGGCATATAATCATTGTTTCTCGATGGAGGGAAATATTACCAGAGGACGCCTTCTTGAGCTTTTCCAGTTCGGTGGTAGCAGCAGTTAGCTGTGTCCGGCACTTTTCCAGCTCTTGGGCTAGCAGGTCGTTCTTCTCCGTAAGAACCTGGTTATACAACGATCCTTAAATCATTTGTACCAACTACTTCAAGTCTCGAGGGCTACCGTCATATGGTTATCATATTCGGACAAAGTAAACTTACCCGCACATCTTTTAAATGCTGCTTTGTGGCTCTATTAAGCCCATCTCGAGCAGCTTGGATATATGCATCAGCCGAGCTGAAGGCGTTAAATGCCTCTTCTGAAAAACCGGGGTCTTATAAAATGGCCCTGCGGCGCCGATGATTCATGGCGCTCTCCACTTCCGAGTTGGTGACGGATACATCATTCAAATCCTCGGCTGGAGGATAGTCCGGCATCACCCCCGCATCAGCCCCCGTCTTTACGGCAGGATCTAGACCCTGGCTGTGGGAAGTATGACCGACCGGACCCCCGGATATAGTCCGGCTCACCTTTTTCCTGATACAAGGTAAACAGAAAGGTCACAGTTGGATGTGACTGCCAAGGTGCATGTTTGCAAATCCATACCTCTTTGATGAAGGCTCGACAGTATCTTCGTTTGCCTTCCTCTTTGAAGGCTCGCCCGATGTGGGGGCCGCTCTCTTCGGAGATGCCCCCGGGGCAGCATGGTGTGCCGAACGCCTCCCCTTTTGAGAACAGGATAGTGCGGTGGGTGAGGAGGAATGAGAAAACTCTCTTGGACAAGGTTTCTCCAGGTTACTTACATGTGAAGCAGGAAGGAGACCAGGGTAATCGGCGATGGTGGGTACATCCGTACCATCATAGCTCATCTGATAGAATATTCCATCCTCGAGCTCCCCAAATATGTCCGGATCTTCCTCATATCCGGGGTCAAGATCCCAGTTACGATTCTCCGGCTGAGGGGCAGGGTCGTGGATCCCCTCGACAGCCTTTCACCATTCCTGTTATAAGCGGATAAGATACTGCCTATCAAGAATGGTTCAGGGACAAGAGTAAAATAGTGGAGTTAGAGCTTACCCAGGTAGGAGGATTATACATGGAAAATCCGTCTCGATATTGGAGGCGGGTGAACTCCTCCTTCTCCCCTTTATACAGTCGGCCAATATTTTGGCCAGAGCGGCGGGGGTCTTTGGGCCCTTCCAACCATAGCGTGAGGCGTCGTCTTCCCCGTTGT